>NC_068455.1:1983298-2200798 GCF_023373465.1 Oncorhynchus keta
GACCTGAGGAGACCAGTAGACTGCAGGACAGAGATTAAAGACCTGAGGAGACCAGTAGACTGCAGGACAGAGATTAAAGACCTGAGGAGACCAGTAGACTGCAGGACAGAGATTAAAGACCTGAGGAGACCAGTAGACTGCTGGACAGAGATTAAAGACCTGAGGAGACCAGTAGACTGCAGGACAGAGATTAAAGACCTGAGGAGACCAGTAGACTGCAGGACAGAGATTAAAGACCTGAGGAGACCAGTAGACTGCAGGACAGAGATTAAAGACGAGAGGAGACCAGTAGACTGCAGGACAGAGATTAAAGACCTGAGGAGACCAGTAGACTGCTGGACAGAGATTAAAGACCTGAGGAGACCAGTAGACTGCAGGACAGAGATTAAAGACGTGAGGAGACCAGTAGACTGCAGGACAGAGATTAAAGGCGTGAGGAGACCAGTAGACTGCAGGACAGAGATTAAAGACCTGAGGAGACCTTAGTCCATACTACACTAACCCTCGCTGTCTATACTACCTCCACTAACCCTCTCTGTCTATACTACACTAACCCTCTCTGTCTATACTACACTAACCCTCTCTGTCTATACTACACTAACCCTCTCTGTCTATACTACACTAACCCTCTCTGTCTATACTACACTAACCCTCTCTGTCTATACTACCTCCACTAACCCTCTCTGTCTATACTACACTAACCTTCTCTGTCTATACTACACTAACCTTCTCTGTCTATACTACATCCACTAACCCTCTCTGTCTATACTACACTAACCTTCTCTGTCTATACTACACTAACCCTCTCTGTCTATACTACACTAACCCTCTCTGTCTATACTACACTAACCCTCTCTGTCTATACTACACTAACCCTCTCTGTCTATACTACATCCACTAACCCTCTCTGTCTATACTACCTCCACTAACCCTCTCTGTCTATACCACCTCCACTAACCCTCTCTGTCTATACCACCTCCACTAACCCTCTCTGTCTATACCACCTCCACTAACCCTCTCTGTCTATACCACCTCCACTAACCCTCTCTGTCTATACCACCTACACTAACCCTCTCTGTCTATACTACCTCCACTAACCCTCTCTGTCTATACTACACTAACCCTCTCTGTCTATACTACATCCACTAACCCTCTCTGTCTATACTACACTAACCCTCTCTGTCTATACTACACTAACCTTCTCTGTCTATACTACCTCCACTAACCCTCTCTGTCTATACTACCTCCACTAACCCTCTCGGTCTATACTACACTAACCCTCTCTGTCTATACTACACTAACCCTCTCTGTCTATACTACCTCCACTAACCCTCTCTGTCTATACTACACTAACCCTCTCTGTCTATACTACACTAACCCTCTCTGTCTATACTACCTCCACTAACCCTCTCTGTCTATACTACCTCCACTAACCCTCTCTGTCTATACTACACTAACCCTCTCTGTCTATACTACACTAACCCTCTCTGTCTATACCACCTCCACTAACCCTCTCTGTCTATACCACCTCCACTAACCATCTCTGTCTATACTACCTCCACTAACCCTCTCTGTCTATACTACCTCCACTAACAATCTCTGTCTATACTACACTAACCCTCTCTGTCTATACTACACTAACCCTCTCTGTCTATACTACCTCCACTAACCCTCTCTGTCTATACTATAACCCTATACTACTCCACTAACCCTCTCTGTCTATACTACACTAACCCTCTCTGTCTATACTACCTCCACTAACCATCTCTGTCTATACTACACTAACCCTCTTTGTCTATACTACCTACACTAACCCTCTCTGTCTATACTACACTAACCCTCTCTGTCTATACTACACTAACCCTCTTTGTCTATACTACCTACACTAACCCTCTCTGTCTATACTACCTCCACTAACAATCTCTGTCTATACTATACTAACCCTCTCTGTCTATACTACACTAACACTCTCTGTCTATACTACCTCCACTAACCCTCTCTGTCTATACTACACTAACCCTCTCTGTCTATACTACCTCCACTAACCCTCTCTGTCTATACTACCTCCACTAACCCTCTCTGTCTATACTACACTAACCCTCTCTGTCTATACTACACTAACCCTCTCTGTCTATACTACCTCCACTAACCCTCTCTGTCTATACTACACTAACCCTCTCTGTCTATACTACACTAACCCTCTCTGTCTATACTACCTCCACTAACCCTCTCTGTCTATACTACCTACACTAACCCTCTCTGTCTGTACTCCACTAACCCTCTCTGTCTATACTACACTAACCCTCTCTGTCTATACTACACTAACCCTCTCTGTCTATACTACCTCCACTAACTCTCTATGTCTATACTACCTACACTAACCCTCTCTGTCTATAATACACGTACCCTCTCTGTCTATACTACACTAACCCTCTCTGTCTATACTACACTAACCCTCTCTGTCTATACTACCTACACTAACCCTCTCTGTCTGTACTACACTAACCCTCTCTGTCTATACTACCTCCACTAACCCTCTCTGTCTATACTACCTCCACTAACCCTCTCTGTCTATACTACACTAACCCTCTCTGTCTATACTACCTCCACGAACCCTCTCTGTCTATATTACACTAACCCTCTCTGTCTATACTACACTAACCCTCTCTGTCTATACTACCTCCACTAACCCTCTCTGTCTATACTACCTACACTAACCCTCTCTGTCTATACTACCTACACTAACCCTCTCTGTCTATACTACACTAACCCTCTCTGTCTATACTACCTCCACTAACCCTCTCTGTCTATACCACCTCCACTAACCCTCTCTGTCTATACCACCTACACTAACCCTCTCTGTCTATACTACCTCCACTAACCCTCTCTGTCTATACTACACTAACCCTCTCTGTCTATAGTACATCCACTAACCCTCTCTGTCTATACTACCTACACTAACCCTCTCTGTCTATACTACACTAACCCTCTCTGTCTATACTACCTCCACTAACCCTCTCTGTCTATACTACCTACACTAACCCTCTCATTACATACATCATCATTACATTTAAGTCATTTAGCAGACGCTCTTATCCAGAGCGACTTACAAATTGGTGCATTCACCTTATGACATCCAGTGGAACAGCCACTTTACAATAGTGCATCTAAATCTTTTAAGGGGGGTGAGAAGGATTACTTTATCCTATCCTAGGTATTCCTTAAAGAGGTGGGGTTTCAGGTGTCTCCGGAAGGTGGTGATTGACTCCGCTGTCCTGGCGTCGTGAGGGAGTTTGTTCCACCATTGGGGGCCAGAGCAGCGAACAGTTTTGACTGGGCTGAGCGGGAACTGTACTTCCTCAGTGGTAGGGAGGCGAGCAGGCCAGAGGTGGATGAACGCAGTGCCCTTGTTTGGGTGTAGGGCCTGATCAGAGCCTGGAGGTACTGAGGTGCCGTTCCCCTCACAGCTCCGTAGGCAAGCACCATGGTCTTGTAGCGGATGCGAGCTTCAACTGGAAGCCAGTGGAGAGAGCGGAGGAGCGGGGTGACGTGAGAGAACTTGGGAAGGTTGAACACCAGACGGGCTGCGGCGTTCTGGATGAGTTGTAGGGGTTTAATGGCACAGGCAGGGAGCCCAGCCAACAGCGAGTTGCAGTAATCCAGACGGGAGATGACAAGTGCCTGGATTAGGACCTGCGCCGCTTCCTGTGTGAGGCAGGGTCGTACTCTGCGGATGTTGTAGACAATGAACCTACAGGAACGGGCCACCGCCTTGATGTTAGTTGAGAACGACAGGGTGTTGTCCAGGATCACGCCAAGGTTCTTAGCGCTCTGGGAGGAGGACACAATGGAGTTGTCAACCGTGATGGCGAGATCATGGAACGGGCAGTCCTTCCCTGGGAGGAAGAGCAGCTCCGTCTTGCCGAGGTTCAGCTTGAGGTGGTGATCCGTCATCCACACTGATATGTCTGCCAGACATGCAGAGATGCGATTCGCCACCTGGTCATCAGAAGGGGGAAAGGAGAAGATTAATTGTGTGTCGTATGCATAGCAATGATAGGAGAGACCATGTGAGGTTATGACAGAGCCAAGTGACTTGGTGTATAGCGAGAATAGGAGAGGGCCTAGAACAGAGCCCTGGGGGACACCAGTGGTGAGAGCGCGTGGTGAGGAGACAGATTCTCGCCACGCCACCTGGTAGGAGCGACCTGTCAGGTAGGACGCAATCCAAGCGTGGGCCGCGCCGGAGATGCCCAACTCGGAGAGGGTGGAGAGGAGGATCTGATGGTTCACAGTATTGAAGGCAGCCGATAGGTCTAGAAGTATGAGAGCAGAGGAGAGAGAGTTAGCTTTAGCAGTGCGGAGCGCCTCCGTGATACAGAGAAGAGCAGTCTCAGTTGAATGACTAGTCTTGAAACCTGACTGATTTGGATCAAGAAGGTCATTCTGAGAGAAATAGCGGGAGAGCTGGCCAAGGACGGCACGTTCAAGAGTTTTGGAGAGAAAAGAAAGAAGGGATACTGGTCTGTAGTTGTTGACATCGGAGGGATCGAGTGTAGGTTTTTTCAGAAGGGGTGCAACTCTCGCTCTCTTGAAGACGGAAGGGACGTAGCCAGCGGTCAGGGATGAGTTGATGAGTGAGGTGAGGTAAGGGAGAAGGTCTCCGGAAATGGTCTGGAGAAGAGGGGAGGGGATAGGGTCAAGCGGGCAGGTTGTTGGGCGGCCGGCCGTCACAAGATGCGAGATTTCATCTGGAGAGAGAGGGGAGAAAGAGGTCAGAGCACAGGGTAGGGCAGTGTGAGCAGAACCAGCGGTGTCGTTTGACTTAGCAAACGAGGATCGGATGTCGTCAACCTTCTTTTCAAAATGGTTGACGAAGTCATCTGCAGAGAGGGAGGAGGGGGGGGGGGGAGGAGGATTCAGGAGGGAGGAGAAGGTGGCAAAGAGCTTCCTAGGGTTAGAGGCAGATGCTTGGAATTTAGAATGGTAGAAAGTGGCTTTAGCAGCAGAGACAGAGGAGGAAAATGTAGAGAGGAGGGAGTGAAAGGATGCCAGGTCCGCAGGGAGGCGAGTTTTCCTCCATTTCCGCTCGGCTGCCCGGAGCCCTGTTCTGTGAGCTCGCAATGAGTCGTCGAGCCACGGAGCGGGAGGGGGAGGACCGAGCCGGCCTGGAGGATAGGGGACATAGAGAGTCAAAGGATGCAGAAAGGGAGGAGAGGAGGGTTGAGGAGGCAGAATCAGGAGATAGGTTGGAGAAGGTTTGAGCAGAGGGAAGAGATGATAGGATGGAAGAGGAGAGAGTAGCGGGGGAGAGAGAGCGAAGGTTGGGACGGCGCGATACCATCCGAGTAGGGGCAGTGTGGGAAGTGTTGGATGAGAGCGAGAGGGAAAAGGATACAAGGTAGTGGTCGGAGACTTGGAGGGGAGTTGCAATGAGGTTAGTGGAAGAACAGCATCTAGTAAAGATGAGGTCGAGCGTATTGCCTGCCTTGTGAGTAGGGGGGAAGGTGAGAGGGTGAGGTCAAAAGAGGAGAGGAGTGGAAAGAAGGAGGCAGAGAGGAATGAGTCAAAGGTAGACGTGGGGAGGTTAAAGTCGCCCAGAACTGTGAGAGGTGAGCCGTCCTCAGGAAAGGAGCTTATCAAGGCATCAAGCTCATTGATGAACTCTCCGAGGGGACCTGGAGGGCGATAAATGATAAGGATGTTAAGCTTGAAAGGGCTGGTAACTGTGACAGCATGGAATTCAAAGGAGGCGATAGACAGGTGGGTAAGGGAGAAAGAGAGAATGACCACTTGGGAGAGATGAGGATCCCGGTGCCACCACCCCGCTGACCAGAAGCTCTCGGGGTGTGCGAGAACACGTGGGCGGACGAAGAGAGAGCAGTAGGAGTAGCAGTGTTATCTGTGGTGATCCATGTTTCCGTCAGTGCCAAGAAGTCGAGGGACTGGAGGGAGGCATAGGCTGAGATGAACTCTGCCTTGTTGGCCGCAGATCGGCAGTTCCAGAGACTACCGGAGACCTGGAACTCCACGTGGGTCGTGCGCGCTGGGACCACCAGATTAGGGTGGCCGCGGCCACACGGTGTGGAGCGTTTGTATGGTCTGTGCAGAGAGGAGAGAACAGGGATAGACAGACACATTGTTGACAGGCTACAGAAGAGGCTACGCTAATGCAAGGGGATTGGAATGACAAGTGGACTACACGTCTCGAATGTTCAGAAAGTTAAGCTTACGTAGCAAGAATCTTATTGACTAAAATGATTAAAATGATACAGTACTGCTGAAGTAGGCTAGCTGGCAGTGGCTGCGTTGTTGACTTTGTAGGCTAGCTGGCAGTGGCTGCGTTGTTGACACTACACTAATCAAGTCGTTCCGTTGAGTGTAATAGTTTCTACAGTGCTGCTATTCGGGGGCTAGCTGGCTAGCTGGCTAGCTAGCAGTGTTGATTACGTTACGTTGCGTTAAAAGAACGACAATAGCTGGCTAGCTAACCTAGAAAATCGCTCTAGACTACACAATTATCTTAGATACAAAGACGGCTATGTAGCTAGCTATGTAGCTAGCTACGACCAAACAAATCAAACCGTTGTGCTGTAATGAAATGAAATGAAAATGTGATACTACCTGTGGAGCGAAGCGGAATGTTGAGTGTTGAGTGCGGAAGTTCTATTCGGTAGACGTTGGCTAGCTGTTGGCTAGCTAGCAGTATCTCCTACGTTAAGGACGACAAATAGCTGGCGAGCTAACCTCGGTAAATTAAGATAATCACTAAGACTACACACTCTAAACTACACTATTATCTTGGATACGAAGACAGCAAAGACAACTATGTAGCTAACACTACACTAATCAAGTCGTTCAGTTGAGTGTAATAGTTTCTACAGTGCTGCTATTCGGTAGACGGAAGACGTTTGCTAGCTGGCTAGCTGCTGGGCAGATAGCAGTGTAGACTACGTTAGGACGACGAAATACGATAATTACGCAATTATCTTTGATACAAAGACGGCTATGTAGCTAGCTAAGAAGAAATTGCTAAGATTAGACAAATCAAACCGTTGTACTATAATGAAATGTAATGAAATGTAATGAAATGTAATGAAAAGTTATACTACCTGCGGACCGAAGTGCGGGTGCGACCGCTCGCTCCAACCCGGAAGTACAACACTCTCTGTCTATACTACACTAACCCTCTCTGTCTATACTACCTCCACTAACCCTCTCTGTCTATACTACACTAACCCTCTCTGTCTATACTACACTAACCCTCTCTGTCTATACTACACTAACCCTCTCTGTCTATACTACACTAACCCTCTCTGTCTATACTACCTCCACTAACCCTCTCTGTCTATACTACACTAACCCTCTCTGTCTATACTACACTAACCTTCTCTGTCTATACTACCTCCACTAACCCTCTCTGTCTATACTACACTAACCTTCTCTGTCTATACTACACTAACCCTCTCTGTCTATACTACACTAACCCTCTCTGTCTATACTCCACTAACCCTCTCTGTCTATACTACACTAACCCTCTCTGTCTATACTACCTACACTAACCCTCTCTGTCTATACTACCTACACTAACCCTCTCTGTCTATACTACACTAACCCTCTCTGTCTATACTACCTCTACTAACCCTCTCTGTCTATACTACACTAACCTTCTCTGTCTATACTACACTAACCACCTCTGTCTATACTACACTACCCTCTCTGTCTATACTCCCTCCACTCACCCTCTCTGTCTATACTACACTAACCCTCTCTGTCTATACTACCTCTACTAACCCTCTCTGTCTATACTACACTAACCTTCTCTGTCTATACTACACTAACCACCTCTGTCTATACTACACTACCCTCTCTGTCTATACTCCCTCCACTAACCCTCTCTGTCTATACTACCTACACTAACCCTCTCTGTCTATACTACCTACACTAACCCTCTCTGTCTATACTACACTAACCCTCTCTGTCTATACTACCTCCACTAACCCTCTCTGTCTATAGTACATCCACTAACCCTCTCTGTCTATACTACCTCCACTAACCCTCTCTGTCTATACTACCTCCACTAACCCTCTCTGTCTATACTACACTAACCCTCTCTGTCTATAGTACATCCACTAACCCTCTCTGTCTATACTACCTACACTAACCCTCTCTGTCTATACTACACTAACCCTCTCTGTCTATACTACCTCCACTAACCCTCTCTGTCTATACTACCTACACTAACCCTCTCATTACATACATCATCATTACATTTAAGTCATTTAGCAGACGCTCTTATCCAGAGCGACTTACAAATTGGTGCATTCACCTTATGACATCCAGTGGAACAGCCACTTTACAATAGTGCATCTAAATCTTTTAAGGGGGGGGGGGTGGGGGGTGAGAAGGATTACTTTATCCTATCCTAGGTATTCCTTAAAGAGGTGGGGTTTCAGGTGTCTCCGGAAGGTGGTGATTGACTCCACTGTCCTGGCGTCGTGAGGGAGTTTGTTCCACCATTGGGGGGCCAGAACAGTTTTGACTGGGCTGAGCGGGAACTGTACTTCCTCAGTGGTAGGGAGGCGAGCAGGCCAGAGGTGGATGAACGCAGTGCCCTTGTTTGGGTGTAGGGCCTGATCAGAGCCTGGAGGTACTGAGGTGCCGTTCCCCTCACAGCTCCGTAGGCAAGCACCATGGTCTTGTAGCGGATGCGAGCTTCAACTGGAAGCCAGTGGAGAGAGCGGAGGAGCGGGGTGACGTGAGAGAACTTGGGAAGGTTGAACACCAGACGGGCTGCGGCGTTCTGGATGAGTTGTAGGGGTTTAATGGCACAGGCAGGGAGCCCAGCCAACAGCGAGTTGCAGTAATCCAGACGGGAGATGACAAGTGCCTGGATTAGGACCTGCGCCGCTTCCTGTGTGAGGCAGGGTCGTACTCTGCGGATGTTGTAGACAATGAACCTACAGGAACGGGCCACCGCCTTGATGTTAGTTGAGAACGACAGGGTGTTGTCCAGGATCACGCCAAGGTTCTTAGCGCTCTGGGAGGAGGACACAATGGAGTTGTCAACCGTGATGGCGAGATCATGGAACGGGCAGTCCTTCCCTGGGAGGAAGAGCAGCTCCGTCTTGCCGAGGTTCAGCTTGAGGTGGTGATCCGTCATCCACACTGATATGTCTGCCAGACATGCAGAGATGCGATTCGCCACCTGGTCATCAGAAGGGGGAAAGGAGAAGATTAATTGTGTGTCGTATGCATAGCAATGATAGGAGAGACCATGTGAGGTTATGACAGAGCCAAGTGACTTGGTGTATAGCGAGAATAGGAGAGGGCCTAGAACAGAGCCCTGGGGGACACCAGTGGTGAGAGCGCGTGGTGAGGAGACAGATTCTCGCCACGCCACCTGGTAGGAGCGACCTGTCAGGTAGGACGCAATCCAAGCGTGGGCCGCGCCGGAGATGCCCAACTCGGAGAGGGTGGAGAGGAGGATCTGATGGTTCACAGTATTGAAGGCAGCCGATAGGTCTAGAAGTATGAGAGCAGAGGAGAGAGAGTTAGCTTTAGCAGTGCGGAGCGCCTCCGTGATACAGAGAAGAGCAGTCTCAGTTGAATGACTAGTCTTGAAACCTGACTGATTTGGATCAAGAAGGTCATTCTGAGAGAGATAGCGGGAGAGCTGGCCAAGGACGGCACGTTCAAGAGTTTTGGAGAGAAAAGAAAGAAGGGATACTGGTCTGTAGTTGTTGACATCGGAGGGATCGAGTGTAGGTTTTTTCAGAAGGGGTGCAACTCTCGCTCTCTTGAAGACGGAAGGGACGTAGCCAGCGGTCAGGGATGAGTTGATGAGTGAGGTGAGGTAAGGGAGAAGGTCTCCGGAAATGGTCTGGAGAAGAGGGGAGGGGATAGGGTCAAGCGGGCAGGTTGTTGGGCGGCCGGCCGTCACAAGATGCGAGATTTCATCTGGAGAGAGAGGGAGAAAGAGGTCAGAGCACAGGGTAGGGCAGTGTGAGCAGAACCAGCGGTGTCGTTTGACTTAGCAAACGAGGATCGGATGTCGTCAACCTTCTTTTCAAAATGGTTGACGAAGTCATCTGCAGAGAGGGAGGAGGGGGGGGGGAGGAGGATTCAGGAGGGAGGAGAAGGTGGCAAAGAGCTTCCTAGGGTTAGAGGCAGATGCTTGGAATTTAGAATGGTAGAAAGTGGCTTTAGCAGCAGAGACAGAGGAGGAAAATGTAGAGAGGAGGGAGTGAAAGGATGCCAGGTCCGCAGGGAGGCGAGTTTTCCTCCATTTCCGCTCGGCTGCCCGGAGCCCTGTTCTGTGAGCTCGCAATGAGTCGTCGAGCCACGGAGCGGGAGGGGAGGACCGAGCCGGCCTGGAGGATAGGGGACATAGAGAGTCAAAGGATGCAGAAAGGGAGGAGAGGAGGGTTGAGGAGGCAGAATCAGGAGATAGGTTGGAGAAGGTTTGAGCAGAGGGAAGAGATGATAGGATGGAAGAGGAGAGAGTAGCGGGGAGAGAGAGCGAAGGTTGGGACGGCGCGATACCATCCGAGTAGGGGCAGTGTGGGAAGTGTTGGATGAGAGCGAGAGGGAAAAGGATACAAGGTAGTGGTCGGAGACTTGGAGGGGAGTTGCAATGAGGTTAGTGGAAGAACAGCATCTAGTAAAGATGAGGTCGAGCGTATTGCCTGCCTTGTGAGTAGGGGGAAGGTGAGAGGGTGAGGTCAAAAGAGGAGAGGAGTGGAAAGAAGGAGGCAGAGAGGAATGAGTCAAAGGTAGACGTGGGGAGGTTAAAGTCGCCCAGAACTGTGAGAGGTGAGCAGTCCTCAGGAAAGGAGCTTATCAAGGCATCAAGCTCATTGATGAACTCTCCGAGGGGACCTGAAGGGCGATAAATGATAAGGATGTTAAGCTTGAAAGGGCTGGTAACTGTGACAGCATGGAATTCAAAGGAGGCGATAGACAGGTGGGTAAGGGGAGAAAGAGAGAATGACCACTTGGGAGAGATGAGGATCCCGGTGCCACCACCCCGCTGACCAGAAGCTCTCGGGGTGTGCGAGAACACGTGGGCGGACGAAGAGAGAGCAGTAGGAGTAGCAGTGTTATCTGTGGTGATCCATGTTTCCGTCAGTGCCAAGAAGTCGAGGGACTGGAGGGAGGCATAGGCTGAGATGAACTCTGCCTTGTTGGCCGCAGATCGGCAGTTCCAGAGACTACCGGAGACCTGGAACTCCACGTGGGTCGTGCGCTGGGACCACCAGATTAGGGTGGCCGCGGCCACACGGTGTGGAGCGTTTGTATGGTCTGTGCAGAGAGGAGAGAACAGGGATAGACAGACACATTGTTGACAGGCTACAGAAGAGGCTACGCTAATGCAAGGAGATTGGAATGACAAGTGGACTACACGTCTCGAATGTTCAGAAAGTTAAGCTTACGTAGCAAGAATCTTATTGACTAAAATGATTAAAATGATACAGTACTTCTGAAGTAGGCTAGCTGGCAGTGGCTGCGTTGTTGACTTTGTAGGCTAGCTGGCAGTGGCTGCGTTGTTGACACTACACTAATCAAGTCGTTCCGTTGAGTGTAATAGTTTCTACAGTGCTGCTATTCGGGGCTAGCTGGCTAGCTGGCTAGCTAGCAGTGTTGATTACGTTACGTTGCTATTAAAAGAACGACAATAGCTGGCTAGCTAACCTAGAAAATCGCTCTAGACTACACAATTATCTTAGATACAAAGACGGCTATGTAGCTAGCTATGTAGCTAGCTACGACCAAACAAATCAAACCGTTGTGCTGTAATGAAATGAAATGAAAATGTGATACTACCTGTGGAGCGAAGCGGAATGTTGAGTGTTGAGTGCGGAAGTTCTATTCGGTAGACGTTGGCTAGCTGTTGGCTAGCTAGCAGTATCTCCTACGTTAAGGACGACAAATAGCTGGCGAGCTAACCTCGGTAAATTAAGATAATCACTAAGACTACACACTCTAAACTACACTATTATCTTGGATACGAAGACAGCAAAGA
Organism: Oncorhynchus keta; assembly: GCF_023373465.1. Taxonomy (NCBI): domain Eukaryota; kingdom Metazoa; phylum Chordata; class Actinopteri; order Salmoniformes; family Salmonidae; genus Oncorhynchus; species Oncorhynchus keta. Next base: position 1,995,324 of record NC_068455.1, read on the forward strand.
CAACTATGTAGCTAACACTACACTAATCAAGTCGTTCAGTTGAGTGTAATAGTTTCTACAGTGCTGCTATTCGGTAGACGGAAGACGTTTGCTAGCTGGCTAGCTGCTGGGCAGATAGCAGTGTAGACTACGTTAGGACGACGAAATACGATAATTACGCAATTATCTTTGATACAAAGACGGCTATGTAGCTAGCTAAGAAGAAATTGCTAAGATTAGACAAATCAAACCGTTGTACTATAATGAAATGTAATGAAATGTAATGAAATGTAATGAAAAGTTATACTACCTGCGGACCGAAGTGCGGGTGCGACCGCTCGCTCCAACCCGGAAGTACAACACTCTCTGTCTATACTACACTAACCCTCTCTGTCTATACTACCTCCACTAACCCTCTCTGTCTATACTACACTAACCCTCTCTGTCTATACTACACTAACCCTCTCTGTCTATACTACACTAACCCTCTCTGTCTATACTACACTAACCCTCTCTGTCTATACTACACTAACCCTCTCTGTCTATACTACACTAACCCTCTCTGTCTATACTACCTCCACTAACCCTCTCTGTCTATACTACACTAACCCTCTCTGTCTATACTACCTCCACTAACACTCCCTGTCTATACTACACTAACCCTCTCTGTCTATACTACACTAACCCTCTATGTCTATACTACACTAACCCTCTCTGTCTATACTACACTAACCCTCTCTGTCTATACTACACTAACCCTCTCTGTCTATACTACCTACACTAACCCTCTCTGTCTATACTACACTAACCCTCTCTGTCTATACTACACTAACCCTCTCTGTCTATACTACCTCTACTAACCCTCTCTGTCTATACTACACTAACCTTCTCTGTCTATACTACACTAACCACCTCTGTCTATACTACACTACCCTCTCTGTCTATACTCCCTCCACTCACCCTCTCTGTCTATACTACACTAACCCTCTCTGTCTATACTACACTAAGCCTCTCTTTCTATACTACACTAACCCTCTCTGTCTATACTACCTACACTAACCCATTCTGTCTATACTACACTAACCCTCTCTGTCTATACTACCTCCACTAACCCTCTCTGTCTATACTACACTAACCCTCTCTGTCTATACTACACTAACCCTCTCTGTCTATACTACCTACACTAACCCATTCTGTCTATACTACACTAACCCTCTCTGTCTATACTACCTCCACTAACCCTCTCTGTCTATACTACACTAACCCTCTCTGTCTATACTACCTCCACTAACCCTCTCTGTCTATACTACACTAACCCTCTCTGTCTATACTACCTACACTAACCCTCTCTGTCTATACTACACTAACCCTCTCTGTCTATACTACCTCTACTAACCCTCTCTGTCTATACTACACTAACCATCTCTGTCTATACTACACTAACCCCCTCTGTCTATACTACCTACACTAACCCTCTCTGTCTATACTACCTCCACTAACCCTCTCTGTCTATACTACACTAACCCTCTCTGTCTATACTACCTCCACTAACCCTCTCTGTCTATACTACCACATACTAACCCTCTCTGTCTATACTACCTACACTAACCCTCTCTGTCTATCCTACCTACACTAACCCTCTCTGTCTATACTACACTAACCCTCTCTGTCTATACCACCTCAACTAACCCTCTCTGTCTATACTACCTACACTAACCCTTTCTGTCTATACTACACTAACCCTCTCTGTCTATACTACACTAACCCTCTCTGTCTATACTACCTCACTACCTCGCTGTCTATACTACCCTCTCTGTCTATACTACCTCCACTAACCCTCTCTGTCTATACTACACTAACCCTCTCTGTCTATACTACACTAACCCTCTCTGTCTATACTACACTAACCCCCTCTGTCTATACTACACTAACCCCCTCTGTCTATACTACACTAACCCCCTCTGTCTATACTACACTAACCCCCTCTGTCTATACTACACTAACCTTCTCTGTCTATACTACACAAACCCCCTCTGTCTATACTACACTAACCCTCTCTGTCTATACTACCTCCACTCACCCTCTCTGTCTATACTACACTAACCCTCTCTGTCTATACTACACTAAGCCTCTCTTTCTATACTACACTAACCCTCTCTGTCTATACTACCTCCACTAACCCTCTCTGTCTATACTACACTAACCCTCTCTGTCTATACTACCTCCACTAACCCTCTCTGTCTATACTACCTCCACTAACCCTCTCTGTCTATACTACCTCCACTAACCCTCGCTGTCTATACTACCTCCACTAACCCTCTCTGTCTATACTACACTAACCCTCTCTGTCTATACTACAGTAACCCTCTCTGTCTATACTACACGAACCCTCTCTGTCTATACTACACTAACCCCCTCTGTCTATACTACACTAACCCCCTCTGTCTATACTACACTAACCCCCTCTGTCTATACTACACTAACCCCCTCTGTCTATACTACACTAACCTTCTCTGTCTATACTACACTAACCCCCTCTGTCTATACTACACTAACCCTCTCTGTCTATACTACACTAACCCTCTCTGTCTATACTACACTAACCCCCTCTGTCTATACTACACTAAGCCTCTCTTTCTATACTACACTAACCCTCTCTGTCTATACTACCTCCACTAACCCTCTCTGTCTATACTACACTAACCCTCTCTGTCTATACTACCTCCACTAACCCTCTCTGTCTATACTACCTCCACTAACCCTCGCTGTCTATACTACCTCCACTAACCCTCTCTGTCTATACTACACTAACCCTCTCTGTCTATACTACACTAACCCTCTCTGTCTATACTACACTAACCCTCTCTGTCTACACTACACTAACCCTCTCTGTCTATACTACACTAACCCTCTCTGTCTATACTACATCCACTAACCCTCTCTGTCTATACTACACTAACCCTCTCTGTCTATACTACATCCACTAACCCTCTCTGTCTATACTACACTAACCCTCTCTGTCTATACTACACTAACCCTCTCTGTCTATACTACACTAACCCTCTCTGTCTATACTACACTAACCCTCTCTGTCTATACTACCTCCACTAACCCTCTCTGTCTATACTACCTCCACTAACCCTCTCTGTCTATACTACATACACTAACCCTCTCTGTCTATACTACACTAACCCTCTCTGTCTATACTACACTAACCCTCTCTGTCTATACTACACTAACCCTCTCTGTCTATACTACACTAACCCTCTCTGTCTATACTACACTAACCCTCTCTGTCTATACTACACTAACCCTCTCTGTCTATACTACACTAACCCTCTCTGTCTATACTACCTCCACTAACCCTCTCTGTCTATACTACACTAACCCTCTCTGTCTATACTACACTAACCCTCTCTGTCTATACTACACTAACCCTCTCTGTCTACACTACACTAACCCTCTCTGTCTATATTACACTAACCCTCTCTGTCTGTACTACATCCACTAACCCTCTCTGTCTATACTACACTAACCCTCTCTGTCTATACTACATCCAATAACCCTCTCTGTCTATACTACACTAACCCTCTCTGTCTATACTACTCTAACCCTCTCTGTCTATACTACACTAACCCTCTCTGTCTATACTACCTCCACTAACCCTCTCTGTCTATACTACCTACACTAACCCTCTCTGTCTATACTACATCCAATAACCCTCTCTGTCTATACTACTCTAACCCTCTCTGTCTATACTACCTCCACTAACCCTCTCTGTCTATACTACATCCAATAACCCTCTCTGTCTATACTACTCTAACCCTCTCTGTCTATACTACCTCCACTAACCCTCTCTGTCTATACTACCTACACTAACCCTCTCTGTCTATACTACATCCACTCACCCTCTCTGTCTATACTACACTAACCCTCTCTGTCTATACTACCTCCACTAACCCTCTCTGTCTATACTACCTCCACTAACCCTCTCTGTCTATACTACCTCCACTAATCCTCTCTGTCTATACTACCTCCACTAACCCTCTCTGTCTATACTACCTCCACTAACCCTCTCTGTCTATACTACCTCCACTAACCCTCTCTGTCTATACTACCTCCACTAACCCTCTCTGTCTATACTACCTCCACTAACCCTCTCTGTCTATACTACATCCACTTACCCTCTCTGTCTATACTACCTCCACTAACCCTCTCTGTCTATACTACCTCCACTAACCCTCTCTGTCTATACTACCTCCACTAACCCTCTCTGTCTATACTACACTAACCCTCTCTGTCTATACTACACTAACCCTCTCTGTCTATACTACACTAACCCTCTCTGTCTATACTACACTAACCCTCGCGGTCTATACTACCTCCACTTACCCTCTGTGTCTATACTACACTAACCCTCTCTGTCTATACTACCTCCACTAACCCTCTCTGTCCATACTACACTAACCCTCGCTGTCTATACTACCTCCACTAACCCTCTCTGTCTATACTACACTAACCTTCTCTGTCTATACTACACTAACCCTCTCTGTCTATACTACACTAACCCTCTCTGTCTATACTACCTCCACTAACCCTCTCTGTCTATACTACACTAACCCTCTGTCTATACTACACTAACCCTCTCTGTCTATACTACACTAACCCTCTCTGTCTACACTACACTAACCCTCTCTGTCTATACTACACTAACCCTCTGTCTGTACTACATCCACTAACCCTCTCTGTCTATACTACACTAACCCTCTCTGTCTATACTACATCCAATAACCCTCTCTGTCTATACTACACTAACCCTCTCTGTCTATACTACTCTAACCCTCTCTGTCTATACTACACTAACCCTCTCTGTCTATACTACCTCCACTAACCCTCTCTGTCTATACTACCTCCACTAACCCTCTCTGTCTATACTACATCCAATAACCCTCTCTGTCTATACTACTCTAACCCTCTCTGTCTATACTACCTCCACTAACCCTCTCTGTCTATACTACCTCCACTAACCCTCTCTGTCTATACTACCTCCACTAACCCTCTCTGTCTATACTACACTAACCCTCTCTGTCTATACTACACTAACCCTCTCTGTCTATACTACCTCCACTAACCCTCTCTGTCTATACTACACTAACCCTCGCTGTCTATACTGCCTCCACTAACCCTCTGTGTCTATACTACACTAACCCTCTCTGTCTATACTACCTCCACTAACCCTCTCTGTCCATACTACACTAACCCTCGCTGTCTATACTACCTCCACTAACCCTCTCTGTCTATACTACACTAACCCTCTCTGTCTATACTACACTAACCCACTCTGTCTATACTACACTAACCCTCTCTGTCTATACTACCTCCACCAACCCTCTCTGTCTATACTACACTAACCCTCTCTGTCTATACTACACTAACCCTCTCTGTCTATACTACACTAACCCTCTCTGTCTACACTACACTAACCCTCTCTGTCTATACTACACTAACCCTCTCTGTCTGTACTACATCCACTAACCCTCTCTGTCTATACTACACTAACCCTCTCTGTCTATACTACATCCAATAACCCTCTCTGTCTATACTACACTAACCCTCTCTGTCTATACTACTCTAACCCTCTCTGTCTATACTACACTAACCCTCTCTGTCTATACTACCTCCACTAACCCTCTCTGTCTATACTACCTACACTAACCCTCTCTGTCTATACTACATCCAATAACCCTCTCTGTCTATACTACTCTAACCCTCTCTGTCTATACTACCTCCACTCACCCTCTCTGTCTATACTACACTAACCCTCTCTGTCTATACTACCTCCACTAACCCTCTCTGTCTATACTACCTCCACTAACCCTCTCTGTCTATACTACCTCCACTAACCCTCTCTGTCTATACTACCTCCACTAACCCTCTCTGTCTATACTACCTCCACTAACCCTCTCTGTCTATACTACCTCCACTAACCCTCTCTGTCTATACTACCTCCACTAACCCTCTCTGTCTATACTACCTCCACTAACCCTCTCTGTCTATACTACCTCCACTAACCCTCTCTGTCTATACTACCTCCACTAACCCTCTCTGTCTATACTACACTAACCCTCTCTGTCTATACTACACTAACCCTCTCTGTCTATACTACCTCCACTAACCCTCTCTGTCTACACTACACTAACCCTCGCTGTCTATACTGCCTCCACTAACCCTCTGTGTCTATACTACACTAACCCTCTCTGTCTATACTACCTCCACTAACCCTCTCTGTCCATACTACACTAACCCTCTGTCTATACTACACTAACCCTCTCTGTCTATACTACACTAACCTTCTCTGTCTATACTACACTAACCCTCTCTGTCTATACTACACTAACCCTCTCTGTCTATACTACACTAACCCTCTCTGTCTATACTACACTAACCCTCTCTGTCTATACTACACTAACCCTCTCTGTCTATACTACACTAACCCTCTCTGTCTATACTACACTAACCCTCTCTGTCTATACTACACTAACCCTCTCTGTCTATACTACACTAACCCTCTCTGTCTATACTACACTAACCCTCTCTGTCTATACTACACTAACCCTCTCTGTCTATACTACCTCCACTAACCCTCTCTGTCTATACTACCTCCACTAACCCTCTCTGTCTATACTACCTCCACTAACCCTCTCTGTCTATACTACCTCCACTAAGCCTCTCTGTCTATACTACCTCCACTAACCCTCTCTGTCTATACTACCTCCACTAACCCTCTCTGTCTATACTACCTCCACTAACCCTCTCTGTCTATACTACCTCCACTAACCCTCTCTGTCTATACTACCTCCACTAACCCTCTCTGTCTATACTACCTCCACTAACCCTCTCTGTCTATACTACACTAACCCTCTCTGTCTATACTACACTAACCCTCTCTGTCTATACTACCTCCACTAACCCTCTCTGTCTATACTACACTAACCCTCGCTGTCTATACTGCCTCCACTAACCCTCTGTGTCTATACTACACTAACCCTCTCTGTCTATACTACCTCCACTAACCCTCTCTGTCCATACTACACTAACCCTCGCTGTCTATACTACCTCCACTAACCCTCTCTGTCTATACTACACTAACCTTCTCTGTCTATACTACACTAACCCTCTCTGTCTATACTACACTAACCCTCTCTGTCTATACTACCTCCACTAACCCTCTCTGTCTATACTACACTAACCCTCTCTGTCTATACTACACTAACCCTCTCTGTCTATACTACACTAACCCTCTCTGTCTACACTACACTAACCCTCTCTGTCTATACTACACTAACCCTCTCTGTCTGTACTACATCCACTAACCCTCTCTGTCTATACTACACTAACCCTCTCTGTCTATACTACATCCAATAACCTCTCTGTCTATACTACACTAACCCTCTCTGTCTATACTACTCTAACCCTCTCTGGCTATACTACACTAACCCTCTCTGTCTATACTACCTCCACTAACCCTCTCTGTCTATACTACCTCCACTAACCCTCTCTGTCTATACTACATCCAATAACCCTCTCTGTCTATACTACTCTAACCCTCTCTGTCTATACTACCTCCACTCACCCTCTCTGTCTATACTACACTAACCCTCTCTGTCTATACTACCTCCACTAACCCTCTCTGTCTATACTACCTCCACTAACCCTCTCTGTCTATACTACCTCCACTAACCCTCTCTGTCTATACTACCTCCACTAACCCTCTCCGTCTATACTACCTCCACTAACCCTCTCTGTCTATACTACCTCCACTAACCCTCTCTGTCTATACTACCTCCACTAACCCTCTCTGTCTATACTACCTCCACTAACCCTCTCTGTCTATACTACCTCCACTAACCCTCTCTGTCTATACTACCTACACTAACCCTCTCTGTCTATACTACACTAACCCTCTCTGTCTATACCACCTCCACTAACCCTCTCTGTCTATACTACCTCCACTAACCCTCTCTGTCTATACTACACTAACCCTCTCTGTCTATACTACCTCCACTAACCCTCTCTGTCCATACTACACTAACCCTCGCTGTCTATACTACCTCCACTAACCCTCTCTGTCTATACTACACTAACCCTCTCTGTCTATACTACACTAACCCTCTCTGTCTATACTACACTAACCCTCTCTGTCTATACTACCTCCACTAACCCTCTCTGTCTATACTACACTAACCCTCTCTGTCTATACTACACTAACCCTCTCTGTCTATACTACACTAACCCTCTCTGTCTACACTACACTAACCCTCTCTGTCTATACTACACTAACCCTCTCTGTCTGTACTACATCCACTAACCCTCTCTGTCTATACTACACTAACCCTCTCTGTCTATACTACATCCAATAACCCTCTCTGTCTATACTACACTAACCCTCTCTGTCTATACTACTCTAACCCTCTCTGTCTATACTACACTAACCCTCTCTGTCTATACTACCTCCACTAACCCTCTCTGTCTATACTACCTCCACTAAACCTCTCTGTCTATACTACATCCAATAACCCTCTCTGTCTATACTACTCTAACCCTCTCTGTCTATACTACCTCCACTAACCCTCTCTGTCTATACTACACTAACCCTCTCTGTCTATACTACCTCCACTCACCCTCTCTGTCTATACTACACTAACCCTCTCTGTCTATACTACCTCCACTAACCCTCTCTGTCTATACTACCTCCACTAACCCTCTCTGTCTATACTACCTCCACTAACCCTCTCTGTCTATACTACCTCCACTAACCCTCTCTGTCTATACTACCTCCACTAACCCTCTCTGTCTATACTACCTCCACTAACCCTCTCTGTCTATACTACCTCCACTAACCCTCTCTGTCTATACTACCTCCACTAACCCTCTCTGTCTATACTACCTCCACTAACCCTCTCTGTCTATACTACACTAACCCTCTCTGTCTATACTACACTAACCCTCTCTGTCTATACTACCTCCACTAACCCTCTGTCTATACTACACTAACCCTCTCTGTCTATATTACCTCCACTAACCCTCTCTGTCTGTACTACACTAACCCTCTCTGTCTATACTACACTAACCCTCTCTGTCTATACTACACTAACCCTCTCTGTCTATACTACACTAACCCTCTCTGTCTATACTACACTAACCCTCTCTGTCTATACTACCTCCACTAACCCTCTCTGTCTATACTACCTCCACTAACCCTCTCTGTCTATACTACCTCCACTAACCCTCTCTGTCTATACTACACTAACCCTCTCTGTCTATACTACACTAACCCTCTCTGTCTATACTACACTAACCCTCTCTGTCTATACTACACTAACCCTCTCTGTCTATACTACACTAACCCTCTCTGTCTATACTACCTACACTAACCCTCTCTGTCTATACTACACTAACCCTCTCTGTCTATACTACACTAACCCTCGCGGTCTATACTACATCCACTTACCCTCTCTGTCTATACTACCTACACTAACCCTCTCTGTCTATACTACATCCACTAACCCTCTCTGTCTATACTACCTACACTAACCCTCTCTGTCTATACTACACTAACCCTCGCGGTCTATACTACCTCCACTAACCCTCTCTGTCTATACTACACTAACCCTCTCTGTCTATACTACACTAACCCTCTCTGTCTATACTACCTACACTAACCCTCTCTGTCTATACTACCTCCACTAACCCTCTCTGTCTATACTACACTAACCCTCTCTGTCTATACTACACTAACCCTCTCTGTCTATACTACACTAACCCTCTCTGTCTATACTACACTAACCCTCTCTGTCTATATTACCTCCACTAACCCTCTCTGTATATACTACAGTAACCCTCTCTGTCTATACTACACTAACCCTCTCTGTCTATACTACATCCACTAACCCTCTCTGTCTATACTACCTACACTAATCCTCTCTGTCTATACTACCTCCACTAACCCTCTCTGTCTATACTACCTCCACTAACCCTCTCCGTCTATACTACCTCCACTCACCCTCTCTGTCTATACTACACCAACCCTCTCTGTCTATACTACACTAACCCTCTCTGTCTATACTACCTCCACTAACCCTCTCTGTCTATACTACCTCCACTCACCCTCTCTGTCTATACTACACTAACCCTCTCTGTCTATACTACACTAACCCTCTCTGTCTATACTACCTCCACTAACCCTCGCTGTCTATACTACCTCCACTAACCCTCTCTGTCTATACTACACTAACCCTCTCTGTCTATACTACACTAACCCTCTCTGTCTATACTACACTAACCCTCTCTGTCTATACTACATCCACTTACCCTCTCTGTCTATACTACCTCCACTAACCCTCTCTGTCTATACTACCTCCACTAACCCTCTCTGTCTATACTACACTAACCCTCTCTGTCTATACTACACTAACCCTCTCTGTCTATACTACCTCCACTAACCCTCTCTGTCTATACTACCTCCACTAACCCTCTCTGTCTATACTACACTAACCCTCTCTGTCTATACTACACTAACCCTCTCTGTCTATACTACACTAACCCTCGCGGTCTATACTACACTAACCCTCGCGGTCTATACTACACTAACCCTCTCTGTCTATACTACACTAACCCTCTCTGTCTATACTACACTAACCCTCTCTGTCTATACTACACTAACCCTCGCGGTCTATACTACCTCCACTAACCCTCTCTGTCTATACTACACTAACCCTCTCTGTCTATACTACACTAACCCTCTCTGTCTATACTACCTACACTAACCCTCTCTGTCTATACTACCTCCACTAACCCTCTCTGTCTATACTACACTAACCCTCTCTGTCTATATTACCTCCACTAACCCTCTCTGTATATACTACACTAACCCTCTCTGTCTATACTACACTAACCCTCTCTGTCTATACTACACTAACCCTCTCTGTCTATACTACACTAACCCTCTCTGTCTATACTACACTAACCCTCGCGGTCTATACTACCTCCACTTACCCTCTCTGTCTATACTACCTCCACTAACCCTCTCTGTCTATACTACACTAACCCTCTCTGTCTATACTACACTAACCCTCTCTGTCTATACTACCTACACTAACCCTCTCTGTCTATACTACACTAACCCTCTCTGTCTATATTACCTCCACTAACCCTCTCTGTATATACTACACTAACCCTCTCTGTCTATACTACACTAACCCTCTCTGTCTATACTACATCCACTAACCCTCTCTGTCTATACTACCTACACTAACCCTCTCTGTCTATACTACCTACACTAACCCTCTCTGTCTATACTACCTCCACTAACCCTCTCCGTCTATACTACCTCCACTAACCCTCTCTGTCTATACTACACTAACCCTCTCTGTCTATACTACCTCCACTAACCCTCTCTGTCTATACTACCTCCACTCACCCTCTCTGTCTATACTACACTAACCCTCTCTGTCTATACTACCTCCACTAACCCTCTCTGTCTATACTACCTCCACTAACCCTCGCTGTCTATACTACCTCCACTAACCCTCTCTGTCTATACTACACTAACCCTCTCTGTCTATACTACCTACACTAACCCTCTCTGTCTATACTACCTCCACTAACCCTCTCTGTCTATACTACCTCCACTAACCCTCTCTGTCTATACTACCTCCACTCACCCTCTCTGTCTATACTACACTAACCCTCTCTGTCTATACTACACTAACCCTCTCTGTCTATACTACACTAACCCTCTCTGTCTATACTACCTCCACTAACCCTCTCTGTCTATACTACACTAACCCTCTCTGTCTATACTACCTCCACTAACCCTCTCTGTCTATACTACCTCCACTAACCCTCTCTGTCTATACTACCTCCACTAACCCTCTCTGTCTATACTACCTCCACTCACCCTCTCTGTCTATACTACACTAACCCTCTCTGTCTATACTACCTACACTAACCCTCTCTGTCTATACTACACTAACCCTCTTTGTCTATACTACCTCCTCTAACCCTCTCTGTCTATACTACCTCCTCTAACCCTCTCTGTCTATACTACACTAACCCTCTCTGTCTATACTACCTCCACTAACCCTCTCTGTCTATACTACCTACACTAACCCTCTCTGTCTATACTACCTACACTAACCCTCTCTGTCTATACTAGACTAACCCTCTCTGTCTATACTACACTAACCCTCTCTGTCTATACTACCTACACTAACCCTCTCTGTCTACACTACACTAACCCTCTCTGTCATAGTACCTCCACTAACCCTCTCTGTCTATACTACACTAACCCTCTCTGTCTATACTACACTAACCCTCTCTGTCTGTACTACACTAACCCTCTCTGTCTATACTACACTAACCCTCTCTGTCTATACTACACTAACCCTCTCTGTCTATACTACACTAACCCTCTCTGTCTATACTACACTAACCCTCTCTGTCTGTACTACACTAACCCTCTCTGTCTATACTACACTAACCCTCTCTGTCTATACTACCTCCACTAACCCTCTCTGTCTATACTACACTAACCCTCTCTGTCTATACTACACTAACCCTCTCTGTCTATACTACACTAACCCTCTCTGTCTATACTACACTAACCCTCTCTGTCTATACTACCTCCACTAACCCTCTCTGTCTATACTACACTAACCCTCTCTGTCTATACTACACTAACCCTCTCTGTCTATACTACACTAACCCTCGCGGTCTATACTACATCCACTTACCCTCTCTGTCTATACTACACTAACCCTCTCTGTCTATACTACACTAACCCTCTCTGTCTATACTACACTAACCCTCGCGGTCTATACTACCTCCACTTACCCTCTCTGTCTATACTACCTACACTAACCCTCTCTGTCTATACTACACTAACCCTCTCTGTCTATATTACACTAACCCTCGCGGTCTATACTACCTCCACTAACCCTCTCTGTCTATACTACACTAACCCTCTCTGTCTATACTACACTAACCCTCTCTGTCTATACTACCTACACTAACCCTCTCTGTCTATACTACACTAACCCTCGCGGTCTATACTACCTCCACTTACCCTCTCTGTCTATACTACCTCCACTAACCCTCTCTGTCTATACTACACTAACCCTCTCTGTCTATACTACACTAACCCTCTCTGTCTATACTACCTACACTAACCCTCTCTGTCTATACTACCTACACTAACCCTCTCTGTCTATACTACCTCCACTAACCCTCTCTGTCTATACTACCTCCACTAACCCTCTCCGTCTATACTACCTCCACTTACCCTCTCTGTCTATACTACACTAACCCTCTCTGTCTATACTACACTAACCCTCTCTGTCTATACTACCTCCACTAACCCTCTCTGTCTATACTACACTAACCCTCTCTGTCTATACTACACTAACCCTCTCTGTCTATACTACCTACACTAACCCTCTCTGTCTATACTACCTCCACTAACCCTCTCTGTCTATACTACACTAACCCTCTCTGTCTATATTACCTCCACTAACCCTCTCTGTATATACTACACTAACCCTCTCTGTCTATACTACACTAACCCTCTCTGTCTATACTACATCCACTAACCCTCTCTGTCTATACTACCTACACTAACCCTCTCTGTCTATACTACCTACACTAACCCTCTCTGTCTATACTACCTCCACTAACCCTCTCCGTCTATACTACCTCCACTCACCCTCTCTGTCTATACTACACTAACCCTCTCTGTCTATACTACACTAACCCTCTCTGTCTATACTACCTCCACTAACCCTCTCTGTCTATACTACCTCCACTCACCCTCTCTGTCTATACTACACTAACCCTCTCTGTCTATACTACACTAACCCTCTCTGTCTATACTACCTCCACTAACCCTCTCTGTCTATACTACCTCCACTAACCCTCGCTGTCTATACTACCTCCACTAACCCTCTCTGTCTATACTACCTCCACTAACCCTCTCTGTCTATACTACACTAACCCTCTCTGTCTATACTACACTAACCCTCTCTGTCTATACTACACTAACCCTCTCTGTCTATCCTACCTACACTAACCCTCTCTGTCTATACTACCTACACTAACCCTCTCTGTCTATACTACACTAACCCTCTCTGTCTATACTACCTCCACTAACCCTCTCTGTCTATACTACACTAACCCTCTCTGTCTATACTACCTACACTAACCCTCTCTGTCTATACTACCTACACTAACCCTCTCTGTCTATACTACACTAACCCTCTCTGTCTATACTACACTAACCCTCTCTGTCTATACTACCTACACTAACCCTCTCTGTCTATACTACCTCCACTCACCCTCTCTGTCTATACTACACTAACCCTCTCTGTCTATACTACCTACACTAACCCTCTCTGTCTATACTACACTAACCCTCTTTGTCTATACTACCTCCTCTAACCCTCTCTGTCTATACTACCTCCTCTAACCCTCTCTGTCTATACTACCCTAACCCTCTCTGTCTATACTACCTCCACTAACCCTCTCTGTCTATACTACCTCCACTAACCCTCTCTGTCTATACTACCTACACTAACCCTCTCTGTCTATACTACACTAACCCTCTCTGTCTATACCACCTACACTAACCCTCTCTGTCTATACTACCTCCACTAACCCTCTCTGTCTATACTACACTAACCCTCTCTGTCTATACTACCTCCACTAACCCTCTCTGTCTATACTACACTAACCCTCTCTGTCTATACTACACTAACCCTCTCTGTCTATACTACACTAACCCTCTCTGTCTATACTACACTAACCCTCTCTGTCTATACTACACTAACCCTCTCTGTCTATACTACACTAACCCTCTCTGTCTATACTACACTAACCCTCTCTGTCTATACTACACTAACCCTCTCTGTCTATACTACACTAACCCTCTCTGTCTGTACTACACTAACCCTCTCTGTCTATACTACACTAACCCTCTCTGTCTATACTACCTCCACTAACCCTCTCTGTCTATACTACACTAACCCTCTCTGTCTATACTACACTAACCCTCTCTGTCTATACTACACTAACCCTCTCTGTCTATACTACACTAACCCTCTCTGTCTATACTACACTAACCCTCTCTGTCTATACTACACTAACCCTCTCTGTCTATACTACATCCACTAACCCTCTCTGTCTATACTTCATCCACTAACCCTCTCTGTCTATACTACACTAACCCTCTCTGTCTATACTACACTAACCCTCTCTGTCTATACTACATCCTCTAACCCTCTCTGTCTATACTACACTAACCCTCTCTGTCTATACTACACTAACCCTCTCTGTCTATACTACATCCTCTAACCCTCTCTGTCTATACTACCACATACTAACCCTCTCTGTCTATACTACACTAACCCTCTCTGTCTATACTACACTAACCCTCTCTGTCTATACTACACTCACCCTCTCTGTCTATACTACATCCTCTAACCCTCTCTGTCTATACTACCACATACTAACCCTCTCTGTCTATACTACACTCACCCTCTCTGTCTATACTACACTAACCCTCTCTGTCTATACTACCTCCACTAACCCTCTCTGTCTATACTACCTCCACTAACCCTCTCTGTCTATACTACACTAACCCTCTCTGTCTATACTACACTAACCCTCTCTGTCTATACTACCTCCACTAACCCTCTCTGTCTATACTACCACATACTAACCCTCTCTGTCTATACTACCTACACTAACCCTCTCTGTCTATACTACCTACACTAACCCTCTCTGTCTATACTACACTAACCCTCTCTGTCTGTACTACACTAACCCTCTCTGTCTATACTACACTAACCCTCTCTGTCTATACCACCTCCACTAACCCTCTCTGTCTATACTACACTAACCCTCTCTGTCTATACTACACTAACCCTCTCTGTCTAGGGTTTATCATTGTAATGTTAGATAAAACTCTAACTAGAGCTTAATTGGATTGTTAGGTAATGTCATGGGAATGTTTCAGGTTTGCTGGGTCTCCTCTCCGCCTGCCCGTATCTGTCTGCCGTAATGCCATATTTTGGGAAAGGTAAGGCAAGGGGATGGGAGGACAAGAGTTTCTCGCCAGAAGCTCAAATAGCTCTCTCCCTTCTCCACCTCCCTCCCTCCCTCCCTCCTCTCCTCTCCTCTCCTCTCCTCTCCTCTCCTCTCCTCTCCTCTCCTCTCTTCCTCACCTCCCTCCCTCCTCCTCTCCTCTCCTCTCCTCTCTCACCTCTCCTCCTCACCTCCGCTCTCCTCTCCACCTCACCTCTCCACCTCACCTCTCCGCTCCTCCTCACCTCACCTCTCCGCTCCTCCTCTCCACCTCACCTCACCTCTCCACCCCCCATCCCATCCCTTCCCCACCTCCCCCCACCTCTCTCACCTCATCTCTCCTCCCCTCCTCCCCTCACCTCCTCACCTCTCCCCAGTAGTCTCCTCTACATCCTCCTCTCCCCTCACCTCACTGCAGTAGTGTACTCCCCCTCCCCTCACATCCTCCTACATTACCCTGCAGTCCTCTCCCCTCCCCTCCCCTTCCCTTTCCTTCCCTCCCCTGCAGTAGTATACTTACAGAACACAGTATATATCCCCCTAGACTACATTACCCTGCAGTGTGTACAGAACACAGTATATATCCCCCTAGACTACATTACCCTGTACTTACAGAACACAGTATATATCCCCTAGACTACATTACCCTGCAGTAGTGTACTTACAGAACACAGTATATATCCCCCTAGACTACATTACCCTGCAGTAGTGTACTTACAGAACACAGTATATATCCCCCTAGACTTACATTGTACTTACAGAACACAGTGACTACATTACCCTGCAGTAGTGTACTTACAGAACACAGTATATATCCCCTAGACTACATTACCCTGCAGTAGTGTACTTACAGAACACAGTATATCCCCCAGACTACATTACCCTGCAGTAGTGTACTTACAGAACACAGTATATATCCCCCCTAGACTACATTACCCTGCAGTAGTATACTTACAGAACACAGTATATCCCCCTAGACTACATTACCCTGCAGTAGTGTACTTACAGAACACAGTATATATCCCCCCTAGACTACATCACCCAGCAGTAGTGTACTTACAGAACACAGTATATATCCCCCTAGACTACATTACCTGCAGTAGTGTACTTACAGAACACAGTATATATCCCCTAGACTATTACCCTATATATCCCCCTAGCAGTAGTGTACTTACAGAACACAGTATATATCCCCCTAGACTACATTACCCTGCAGTAGTGTACTTACAGAACACAGTATATATCCCCCTAGACTACATTACCCTGCAGTAGTGTACTTACAGAACACAGTATATATCCCCCTAGACTACATTACCCTGCAGTAGTGTACTTACAGAACACAGTATATATCCCCTAGACTACATTACCCTGCAGTAGTGTACTTACAGAACACAGTATATATCCCCTAGACTACATTACCCTGCAGTAGTGTACTTACAGAACACAGTATATATCCCCTAGACTACATTACCCTGCAGTAGTGTACTTACAGAACACAGTATATATCCCCCATAGACTACATTACCCATGCAGTAGTGTACTTACAGAACACAGTATATATCCCCTAGACTACATTACCCTGCAGTAGTGTACTTACAGAACACAGTATATATCCCCCTAGACTACATTACCCTGCAGTAGTGTACTTACAGAACACAGTATATATCCCCAGTAGACTACATTACCCTGCAGTAGTGTACTTACAGAACACAGTATATATCCCCCTAGACTACATTACCCTGCAGTAGTGTACTTACAGAACACAGTATATATCCCCCTAGACTACATTACCCTGCAGTAGTGTACTTACAGAACACAGTATATATCCCCTGGACTACATTACCCTGCAGTAGTGTACTTACAGAACACAGTATATATCCCCCTAGACTACATTACCCTGCAGTAGTGTACTTACAGAACACAGTATATATCCCCTAGACTACATTACCCTGCAGTAGTGTACTTACAGAACACAGTATATATCCCCCTAGACTACATTACCCTGCAGTAGTGTACTTACAGAACACAGTATATCCCCCTACATTACCCTGCAGTAGTGTACTTACAGAACACAGTATATATCCCCCTGCTACAGTAGTGTACTTACAGAACACAGTGCAGTAGTGTACTTACAGATATATCCCCTAGACTACATTACCCTGCAGTAGTGTACTTACAGAACACAGTATATATCCCCCTAGACTACATTACCCTGCAGTAGTGTACTTACAGAACACAGTATATATCCCCCTAGACTACATTACCCTGCAGTAGTGTACTTACAGAACACAGTATATATCCCCCAGTAGTGTACTAGACTACATTTACCCTGCAGTAGTGTACTTACAGAACACAGTATATATCCCCTAGACTACATTACCCTGCAGTAGTGTACTTACAGAACACAGTATATATCCCCTAGACTACATTACCCTGCAGTAGTGTACTTACAGAACACAGTATATATCCCCCTAGACTACATTACCCTGCAGTAGTGTACTTACAGAACACAGTATATATCCCCCTAGACTACATTACCCTGCAGTAGTGTACTTACAGAACACAGTATATATCCCCCTAGACTACATTACCCTGCAGTAGTGTACTTACAGAACACAGTATATATCCCCCTAGACTACATTACCCTGCAGTAGTGTACTTACAGAACACAGTATATATCCCCCTAGACTACATTACCCTGCAGTAGTGTACTTACAGAACACAGTATATCCCCCTAGACTACATTACCCTGCAGTAGTGTACTTACAGAACACAGTATATATCCCCCTAGACTACATTACAGTAGTGTACCAGCAGTATATATCCCCCTAGACTACATTACCCACAGTAGTGTAGAACACAGTATATATCCCCCAGACTACATTACCCTGCAGTAGTGTACTTACAGAACACAGTATATATCCCCCTAGACTACATTACCCAGCAGTAGTGTACTTACAGAACACAGTATATATCCCCTAGACTACATTACCCTGCAGTAGTGTACTTACAGAACACAGTATATATCCCCTAGACTACATTACCCTGCAGTATATGTACTTACAGAACACAGTATATATCCCCCTAGACTACATTACCCTGCAGTAGTGTACTTACAGAACACAGTATATATCCCCCTAGACTACATTACCCTGCAGTAGTGTACTTACAGAACACAGTATATATCCCCAGTAGACTACATTACCCTGCAGTAGTGTACTTACAGAACACAGTATATATCCCCCTAGACTACATTACCTGCAGTAGTGTACTTACAGAACACAGTATATATCCCCCTAGACTACATTACCCTGCAGTAGTGTACTTACAGAACACAGTATATATCCCCCTAGACTACATTATCCCCTGCAGTAGTGTACTTACAGAACACAGTATATATCCCCCTAGACTACATTACCCTGCAGTAGTGTACTTACAGAACACAGTATATATCCCCCTAGACTACATTACCCTGCAGTAGTGTACTTACAGAACACAGTATATCCCCCGTAGACTACATTACCCTGCAGTAGTGTACTTACAGAACACAGTATATATCCCCCTAGACTACATTACCCTGCAGTAGTGTACTTACAGAACACAGTATATATCCCCCTAGACTACATTACCCTGCAGTAGTGTACTTACAGAACACAGTATATCCCCTAGACTACCCCTGCAGTAGTGTACTTACAGAACACAGTATATCCCCTGCAGTAGACTTACAGACACATTACATTCCCTGCAGTAGTGTACTTACAGAACACAGTATATCCCCCAGACTACATTACCCTGCAGTAGTGTACTTACAGAACACAGTATATATCCCCCCAGACTACATTACCCTGCAGTAGTGTACTTACAGAACACAGACTATATATCCCCCCAGACTACATTACCCTGCAGTAGTGTACTTACAGAACACAGTATATCCCCCCAGACTACATTACCCTGCAGTAGTGTACTTACAGAACACAGTATATATCCCCCTAGACTACATTACCCTGCAGTAGTGTACTTACAGAACACAGTATATCCCCCAGACTACATTACCCTGCAGTAGTGTACTTACAGAACACAGTATATATCCCCCTAGACTACATTACCCTGCAGTAGTGTACTTACAGAACACAGTATATATCCCCCTAGACTACATTACCCTGCAGTAGTGTACTTACAGAACACAGTATATATCCCCCTAGACTACATTACCCTGCAGTAGTGTACTTACAGAACACAGTATATCCCCCTAGACTCCCCTAGACTACATTATATCCCCCTGCAGTAGTAGTGTACTTACAGAACACAGTATATATCCCCTAGACTACATTACCCCTAGACTGCAGTGCAGTGTACTTACAGAACACAGTATATATCCCCCTAGACTACATTACCCTGCAGTAGTGTACTTACAGAACACAGTATATATCCCCCTAGACTACATTACTCTGCAGTAGTGTACTTACAGAACACAGTATATATCCCCTAGACTACATTACCCTGCAGTAGTGTACTTACAGAACACAGTATATCCCCCTAGACTACATTACCCTGCAGTAGTGTACTTACAGAACACAGTATATATCCCCCTAGACTACATTACCCTGCAGTAGTGTACTTACAGAACACAGTATATATCCCCCTAGACTACATTACCCTGCAGTAGTGTACTTACAGAACACAGTATATCCCCCTAGACTACATTACCCTGCAGTAGTGTACTTACAGAACACAGTATATATCCCCCTAGACTACATTACCCTGCAGTAGTGTACTTATAGAACAGCAGTAACACAGTATATCCCCCTAGACTACATTACCCTGCAGTAGTGTACTTACAGAACTTACAGAACACAGTATATCCCCCAGACTACATTACCCTGCAGTAGTGTACTTACAGAACACAGTATATATCCCCCTAGACTACATTACC
Source organism: Oncorhynchus keta (assembly GCF_023373465.1). NCBI lineage: Eukaryota > Metazoa > Chordata > Actinopteri > Salmoniformes > Salmonidae > Oncorhynchus > Oncorhynchus keta. The sequence continues at coordinate 2,016,373 of NC_068455.1, forward strand.
CTGCAGTAGTGTACTTACAGAACACAGTATATATCCCCCTAGACTACATTACCCAGCAGTAGTGTACTTACAGAACACAGTATATATCCCCCTAGACTACATTACCCTGCAGTAGTGTACTTACAGAACACAGTATATATCCCCCTAGACTACATTACCCTGCAGTAGTGTACTTACAGAACACAGTATATATCCCCCTAGACTACATTACCCAGCAGTAGTGTACTTACAGAACACAGTATATATCCCCCTAGACTACATTACCCTGCAGTAGTGTACTTACAGAACACAGTATATATCCCCTAGACTACATTACCCTGCAGTAGTGTACTTACAGAACACAGTATATATCCCCCTAGACTACATTACCCTGCAGTAGTGTACTTACAGAACACAGTATATATCCCCTAGACTACATTACCCTGCAGTAGTGTACTTACAGAACACAGTATATATCCCCCTAGACTACATTACCCTGCAGTAGTGTACTTACAGAACACAGTATATATCCCCTAGACTACATTACCCTGCAGTAGTGTACTTACAGAACACAGTATATATCCCCCTAGACTACATTACCCTGCAGTAGTGTACTTACAGAACACAGTATATATCCCCTAGACTACATTACCCTGCAGTAGTGTACTTACAGAACACAGTATATATCCCCCTAGACTACATTACCCTGCAGTAGCGTACTTACAGAACACAGTATATCCCCCCTAGACTACATTACCCTGCAGTAGTGTACTTACAGAACACAGTATATATCCCCCTAGACTAGACTACATTATACTCCCAGAACACAGTGCAGTAGTGTACTTATAGAACACAGTATATATCCCCCCAGACTACATTACCCTGCAGTAGTGTACTTACAGAACACAGTATATCCCCCAGACTACATTACCCTGCAGTAGTGTACTTATAGAGCACAGTATATCCCCCAGACTACATTACCCTGCAGTAGTGTACTTATAGAACACAATATATCCCACCCAGACTACATTACCCTGCAGTAGTGTACTTACAGAACACAGTATATCCCACCCAGACTACATTACCCTGCAGTAGTGTACTTACAGAACACAGTATATCCCCCCCAGACTACATTACCCTGCAGTAGTGTACTTACAGAACACAGTATATCCCCCAGACTACATTACCCTGCAGTAGTGTACTTATAGAACACAATATATCCCCCCAGACTACATTACCCTGCAGTAGTGTACTTATAGAACACAGTATATATCCCCCAGACTACATTACCCTGCAGTAGTGTACTTACAGAACACAGTATATCCCACCCAGACTACATTACCCTGCAGTAGTGTACTTACAGAACACAGTATATATCCCCCCAGACTACATTACCCTGCAGTAGTGTACTTACAGAACACAGTATATATCCCCTAGACTACATTACCCTGCAGTAGTGTACTTATAGAACACAGTATATCCCCCAGACTACATTACCCTGCAGTAGTGTACTTATAGAACACAGTATATCCCCCAGACTACATTACCCTGCAGTAGTGTACTTATAGAACACAATATATCCCCCCAGACTACATTACCCTGCAGTAGTGTACTTATAGAACACAGTATATCCCCCCTAGACTACATTACCCTGCAGTAGTGTACTTACAGAACACAGTATATATCCCCCTAGACTACATTACCCTGCAGTAGTGTACTTATAGAACACAATATATCCCCCCCAGACTACATTACCCTGCAGTAGTGTACTTACAGAACACAGTATACCCCCCAGACTACATTACCCTGCAGTAGTGTACTTACAGAACACAGTATATCCCCCAGACTACATTACCCTGCAGTAGTGTACTTATAGAACACAATATATCCCCCAGACTACATTACCCTGCAGTAGTGTACTTATAGAACACAGTATATATCCCCCAGACTACATTACCCTGCAGTAGTGTACTTACAGAACACAGTATATCCCACCCAGACTACATTACCCTGCAGTAGTGTACTTACAGAACACAGTATATATCCCCCCAGACTACATTACCCTGCAGTAGTGTACTTATAGAACACAGTATATATCCCCCCAGACTACATTACCCTGCAGTAGTGTACTTATAGAACACAGTATATCCCCCAGACTACATTACCCTGCAGTAGTGTACTTATAGAACACAATATATCCCCCCAGACTACATTACCCTGCAGTAGTGTACTTATAGAACACAATATATCCCCCCCAGACTACATTACCCTGCAGTAGTGTACTTACAGAACACAGTATATATCCCCCTAGACTACATTACCCTGCAGTAGTGTACTTACAGAACACAGTATATATCCCCCCAGACTACATTACCCTGCAGTAGTGTACTTACAGAACACAGTATATCCCCCCTAGACTACATTACCCTGCAGTAGTGTACTTACAGAACACAGTATATATCCCCCAGACTACATTACCCTGCAGTAGTGTACTTATAGAACACAATATATCCCCCAGACTACATTACCCTGCAGTAGTGTACTTACAGTACACAGTATATATCCCCCCCAGACTACATTATATCCCCCGAGATGTGTGGAACTCTGTAGGTGAATGACCTTCAGTCCTCTCTCTATCTCTGTCTCTGTAAAGCCTGTCATTCATCTAACTGATCTTCTCTCTCCTGCAACGTGACACAGAGCCCAAGGATTTCCATTGATACCGACTCGCAAGGCCTTATTTCTATGGCAGGATGAGAGACAGTTAATACCACCCTGTACCCATCATGATGTTGTAACAACCTAGCCAAGGTGACAGTTAACACCACCCTGTACCCATCATGATGTTGTAACAACCTAGCCAAGGTGACAGTTAATACCACCCTGTACCCATCATGATGTTGTAACAACCTAGCCAAGGTGACAGAGAGTTAATACCACCCTGTACCCATCATGATGTTGTAACAACCTAGCCAAGGTGACAGTTAATACCACCCTGTACCCATCATGATGTTGTAACAACCTAGCCAAGGTGACAGAGAGTTAATACCACCCTGTACCCATCATGATGCTGTAACAACCTAGCCAAGGTGACAGAGTTAATACCACCCTGTACCCATCATGATGTTGTAACAACCTAGCCAAGGTGACAGTTAATACCACCCTGTACCCATCATGATGTTGTAACAACCTAGCCAAGGTGACAGAGAGTTAATACCACCCTGTACCCATCATGATGTTGTAACAACCTAGCCAAGGTGACAGTTAATACCACCCTGTACCCATCATGATGTTGTAACAACCTAGCCAAGGTGACAGTTAATACCACCCTGTACCCATCATGATGCTGTAACAACCTAGCCAAGGTGACAGTTAATACCACCCTGTACCCATCATGATGTTGTAACAACCTAGCCAAGGTGACAGAGAGTTAATACCACCCTGTACCCATCATGATGTTGTAACAACCTAGCCAAGGTGACAGTTAATACCACCCTGTACCCATCATGATGCTGTAACAACCTAGCCAAGGTGACAGAGAGTTAATACCACCCTGTACCCATCATGATGTTGTAACAACCTAGCCAAGGTGACAGTTAATACCACCCTGTACCCATCATGATGCTGTAACAACCTAGCCAAGGTGACAGAGAGTTAATACCACCCTGTACCCATCATGATGCTGTAACAACCTAGCCAAGGTGACAGTTAATACCACCCTGTACCCATCATGATGCTGTAACAACCTAGCCAAGGTGACAGAGAGTTAATACCACCCTGTACCCATCATGATGTTGTAACAACCTAGCCAAGGTGACAGTTAATACCACCCTGTACCCATCATGATGCTGTAACAACCTAGCCAAGGTGACAGAGAGTTAATACCACCCTGTACCCATCATGATGCTGTAACAACCTAGCCAAGGTGACAGAGAGTTAATACCACCCTGTACCCATCATGATGCTGTAACAACCTAGCCAAGGTGACAGTTAATACCACCCTGTACCCATCATGATGTTGTAACAACCTAGCCAAGGTGACAGTTAATACCACCCTGTACCCATCATGATGCTGTAACAACCTAGCCAAGGTGACAGAGAGTTAATGACAGAGAGTTAATACCACCCTGTACCCATCATGATGTTGTAACAACCTAGCCAAGGTGACAGTTAATACCACCCTGTACCCATCATGATGCTGTAACAACCTAGCCAAGGTGACAGTTAATACCACCCAGGTTGTTGAGCTAAATTAGCCCTTGTGGCAAACAGAAGGAAAAAAATACACCGAAATATGTGCTGCTTTTCAACACCTTGGAAGAAATTATTTATATATTTTTTCACTTCAAGTCACTGGTCTCTAACACCCTTGAAATGCAGCTCCTCTAAGATGTGTCTCAAATGCAGGATGAGCACCATTAGTTTATCAAAGATTCAGGCTTCACAGATTCAACTACAGAGATATAGAATACATTCCTGTCTAATTTGTGACACTAACCAACGAGTGTAACCAAGCCCCCACTTCTCCAGGTGAGTAATATTTTCTGTGTGGGAGAGTTTCAGAAAAGCAAAGGACATCAAAGTAAGTGCATACTGTATATTCATATACACTGTATAGCTGATATCAAATGTCCTACATGGCTGTTGTTCATTTGAATCTGCCTTGAATAAGAGTTAAAGTCCCACACAGAGAGCAACAGACGCTACCGCAACAGACGCTACGGCAACAGACGCTACGGCAACAGACGCTACGGCAACAGACGCTACCGCAACAGACGCTACGGCAACAGACGCTACGGCAACAGACGCTACCGCAACAGACGCTACCGCAACAGACGCTACGGCAACAGACGCTACGGCAACAGACGCTACCGCAACAGACGCTACGGCAACAGACGCTACCGCAACAGACGCTACCGCAACAGACGCTACGGCAACAGGATGTAATACATCACCATCCAGACAGACAGACAGACAGGATGTAATACATCACCATCCAGACAGACAGACAGGATGTAATACATCACCATCCAGACAGACAGACAGGATGTAATACATCACCATCCAGACAGACAGACAGGATGTAATACATCACCATCCATCCAGACAGACAGGATGTAATACATCACCATCCATCCAGACTGACAGGATGTAATACATCACCATCCAGACAGACAGACAGACAGACAGACAGGATGTAATACATCACCATCCAGACAGACAGGATGTAATACATCACCATCCAGACTGACAGACAGACAGGATGTAATACATCACCATCCAGACAGACAGACAGACAGACAGGATGTAATACATCACCATCCAGACAGACAGACAGACAGACAGACAGGATGTAATACATCACCATCCAGACAGACAGACAGACAGGATGTAATACATCACCATCCATCCAGACAGACAGACAGGATGTAATACATCACCATCCAGACAGACAGACAGACAGACAGGATGTAATACATCACCATCCAGACAGACAGACAGACAGGATGTAATACATCACCATCCAGACAGACAGACAGACAGGATGTAATACATCACCATCCAGACAGACAGACAGACAGGATGTAATACATCACCATCCAGACAGACAGACAGGATGTAATACATCACCATCCAGACAGACAGACAGACAGGATGTAATACATCACCATCCAGACAGACAGACAGACAGGATGTAATACATCACCATCCAGACAGACAGACAGACAGGATGTAATACATCACCATCCATCCAGACAGACAGACAGGATGTAATACATCACCATCCAGACAGACAGACAGACAGGATGTAATACATCACCATCCAGCCAGACAGACAGACAGGATGTAATACATCACCATCCAGACAGACAGACAGACAGGATGTAATACATCACCATCCAGACAGACAGACAGGATGTAATACATCACCATCCAGACAGACAGACAGGATGTAATACATCACCATCCAGACAGACAGACAGACAGACAGGATGTAATACATCACCATCCAGACAGACAGACAGGATGTAATACATCACCATCCAGACAGACAGACAGGATGTAATACATCACCATCCAGACAGGATGTAATACATCACCATCCAGACAGACAGACAGACAGACAGACAGACAGACAGACAGACAGACAGGATGTAATACATCACCATCCAGACAGACAGACAGGATGTAATACATCACCATCCAGACAGACAGACAGACAGGATGTAATACATCACCATCCATCCAGACAGACTGACAGACAGACAGGATGTAATACATCACCATCCATCCAGACAGACAGGAGGTAATACATCACCATCCAGACAGACAGACAGGATGTAATACATCACCATCCATCCAGACAGACAGACAGGATGTAATACATCACCATCCAGACAGACAGACAGACAGGATGTAATACATCACCATCCATCCAGACAGACTGACAGACAGACAGGATGTAATACATCACCATCCATCCAGACAGACAGGATGTAATACATCGCCATCCATCCAGACAGACAGACAGGATGTAATACATCACCATCCATCCAGACAGACAGACAGGATGTAATACATCACCATCCATCCAGACAGACAGACAGGATGTAATACATCACCATCCAGACAGACTGACAGGATGTAATACATCACCATCCAGACAGACAGACAGACAGGATGTAATACATCACCATCCATCCAGACAGACAGACAGGATGTAATACATCACCATCCAGACAGACAGACAGACAGGATGTAATACATCACCATCCAGACAGACAGACAGGATGTAATACATCACCATCCAGACAGACAGACAGACAGACAGACAGACAGGATGTAATACATCACCATCCAGACAGACAGACAGACAGGATGTAATACATCACCATCCAGACAGACAGACAGACAGACAGGATGTAATACATCACCATCCAGACAGACAGACAGACAGACAGGATGTAATACATCACCATCCATACAGACAGACAGGATGTAATACATCACCATCCAGACAGACAGACAGACAGACAGACAGACAGACAGACAGACAGACAGGATGTAATACATCACCATCCAGACAGACAGACAGACAGGATGTAATACATCACCATCCATCCATCCAGACAGACAGACAGGATGTAATACATCACCATCCATCCAGACTGACAGGATGTAATACATCACCATCCAGACAGACAGACAGACAGACAGGATGTAATACATCACCATCCATCCAGACTGACAGGATGTAATACATCACCATCCATCCAGACTGACAGGATGTAATACATCACCATCCATCCATCCATCCAGACAGACAGACAGACAGGATGTAATACATCACCATCCAGACAGACAGACAGACAGGATGTAATACATCACCATCCATCCATCCAGACAGACAGGATGTAATACATCACCATCCATCCAGACAGACAGACAGGATGTAATACATCACCATCCATCCAGACAGACAGACAGGATGTAATACATCACCATCCAGACAGACAGACAGGATGTAATACATCACCATCCATCCAGACAGACAGGATGTAATACATCACCATCCATCCATCCATCCATCCATCCATCCAGACAGACAGACAGGATGTAATACATCACCATCCATCCAGACAGACAGACAGGATGTAATACATCACCATCCAGACAGACAGACAGGATGTAATACATCACCATCCATCCAGACAGACAGACAGGATGTAATACATCACCATCCAGACAGACAGACAGACAGGATGTAATACATCACCATCCAGACAGACAGACTGACAGGATGTAATACATCACCATCCAGACAGACAGACATGATGTAATACATCACCATCCATCCAGACAGACTGACAGGATGTAATACATCACCATCCATCCAGACAGACAGACAGACAGACAGACAGACAGACAGACAGACAGACAGACAGACAGACAGACAGGATGTAATACATCACCATCCATCCAGACAGACAGACAGGATGTAATACATCACCATCCAGACAGACAGACAGACAGGATGTAATACATCACCATCCATCCAGACAGACAGACAGGATGTAATACATCACCATCCATCCAGACAGACAGACAGACAGGATGTAATACATCACCATCCATCCAGACAGACAGACAGGATGTAATACATCACCATCCATCCAGACAGACAGACAGGATGTAATACATCACCATCCATCCATCCAGACAGACAGACAGACAGGATGTAATACATCACCATCCAGACAGACAGACAGACAGGATGTAATACATCACCATCCAGACAGACTGACAGGATGTAATACATCACCATCCATCCAGACAGACAGACAGGATGTAATACATCACCATACAGACAGACAGACAGACAGGATGTAATACATCACCATCCAGACAGACAGACAGGATGTAATACATCACCATCCATCCAGACAGACAGGATGTAATACATCACCATCCATCCATCCATCCATCCAGACAGACAGACAGGATGTAATACATCACCATCCATCCAGACAGACAGACAGGATGTAATACATCACCATCCATCCAGACAGACAGGATGTAATACATCACCATCCATCCAGACAGACAGACAGACAGACAGACAGGATGTAATACATCACCATCCATCCATCCAGACAGACAGGATGTAATACATCACCATCCATCCAGACAGACAGACAGGATGTAATACATCACCATCCATCCAGACAGACAGACAGGATGTAATACATCACCATCCAGACAGACAGACAGGATGTAATACATCACCATCCATCCAGACAGACAGGATGTAATACATCACCATCCATCCAGACAGACAGACAGACAGACAGGATGTAATACATCACCATCCATCCATCCATCCAGACAGACAGGATGTAATACATCACCATCCAGACAGACAGACAGACAGGATGTAATACATCACCATCCAGACAGACAGACAGGATGTAATACATCACCATCCATCCAGACAGACAGACAGGATGTAATACATCACCATCCATCCAGACAGACAGACAGACAGGATGTAATACATCACCATCCAGACAGACAGACTGACAGGATGTAATACATCACCATCCAGACAGACAGACATGATGTAATACATCACCATCCATCCAGACAGACTGACAGGATGTAATACATCACCATCCATCCATCCAGACAGACAGACAGACAGACAGACAGACAGACAGACAGACAGACAGACAGACAGACAGACAGACAGACAGACAGACAGGATGTAATACATCACCATCCAGACTGACAGACAGACAGGATGTAATACATCACCATCCAGACAGACAGACAGGCAGGATGTAATACATCACCATCCAGACAGACAGACAGACAGGATGTAATACATCACCATCCATCCAGCCAGACAGACAGACAGGATGTAATACATCACCATCCATCCAGACTGACAGGATGTAATACATCACCATCCAGACAGACAGACAGACAGGATGTAATACATCACCATCCATCCAGACAGACAGGATGTAATACATCACCATCCATCCAGACTGACAGGATGTAATACATCACCATCCATCCAGACAGACAGACAGGATGTAATACATCACCATCCATCCAGACAGACAGACAGGATGTAATACATCACCATCCATCCAGACAGACAGACAGGATGTAATACATCACCATCCATCCAGACAGACAGACTGACAGGATGTAATACATCACCATCCATCCAGACAGACAGACAGGATGTAATACATCACCATCCATCCAGACAGACAGACAGGATGTAATACATCACCATCCATCCAGACAGACAGACAGGATGTAATACATCACCATCCATCCAGACAGACAGACAGGATGTAATACATCAGCATCCATCCAGACAGACAGGATGTAATACATCACCATCCATCCAGACAGACAGACAGGATGTAATACATCACCATCCATCCAGACAGACAGACAGACAGGATGTAATACATCACCATCCAGACAGACAGACAGACAGGATGTAATACATCGCCATCCAGACAGACAGACAGACAGGATGTAATACATCACCATCCAGACAGACAGACAGACAGGATGTAATACATCACCATCCAGACAGACAGACATGATGTAATACATCACCATCCATCCAGACAGACAGACAGGATGTAATACATCACCATCCATCCATCCAGACAGACAGGATGTAATACATCACCATCCATCCAGACAGACAGACAGGATGTAATACATCACCATCCATCCAGACAGACAGGATGTAATACATCACCATCCATCCAGACAGACAGACAGGATGTAATACATCACCATCCATCCAGACAGACAGACAGACAGGATGTAATACATCACCATCCAGACAGACAGACTGACAGGATGTAATACATCACCATCCAGACAGACAGACAGACAGGATGTAATACATCACCATCCATCCAGACAGACAGACAGACAGGATGTAATACATCACCATCCATCCAGACAGACAGACAGACAGGATGTAATACATCACCATCCAGACAGACAGACAGACAGACAGACAGACAGACAGACAGACAGACAGACAGACAGACAGACAGGATGTAATACATCGCCATCCATCCAGACAGACAGACAGGATGTAATACATCACCATCCAGACAGACAGACAGACAGGATGTAATACATCACCATCCAGACAGACAGACAGACAGGATGTAATACATCACCATCCAGACAGACAGACAGGATGTAATACATCACCATCCATCCAGACAGACAGGATGTAATACATCACCATCCATCCAGACTGACAGGATGTAATACATCACCATCCATCCAGACTGACAGGATGTAATACATCACCATCCATCCAGACAGACAGACAGGATGTAATACATCACCATCCATCCAGACAGACAGGATGTAATACATCACCATCCATCCAGACAGACAGGATGTAATACATCACCATCCAGACAGACAGACAGGATGTAATACATCACCATCCATCCATCCAGACAGACAGGATGTAATACATCACCATCCATCCAGACAGACAGACTGACAGGATGTAATACATCACCATCCATCCAGACAGACAGGATGTAATACATCACCATCCATCCAGACAGACAGACAGGATGTAATACATCACCATCCATCCAGACAGACAGACAGACAGGATGTAATACATCACCATCCAGACAGACAGACAGGATGTAATACATCACCATCCATCCAGACAGACAGGATGTAATACATCACCATCCATCCAGACAGACAGACTGACAGGATGTAATACATCACCATCCATCCAGACAGACAGGATGTAATACATCACCATCCATCCAGACAGACAGACAGGATGTAATACATCACCATCCAGACAGACAGACAGGATGTAATACATCACCATCCATCCAGACAGACAGACAGACAGGATGTAATACATCACCATCCATCCAGACAGACAGGATGTAATACATCACCATCCATCCAGACAGACAGACAGGATGTAATACATCACCATCCATCCAGACAGACAGACAGGATGTAATACATCACCATCCATCCAGACAGACAGACAGGATGTAATACATCACCATCCATCCAGACAGACAGGATGTAATACATCACCATCCATCCAGACAGACAGGATGTAATACATCACCATCCATCCAGACAGACAGACAGGATGTAATACATCACCATCCAGACAGACAGACAGACAGGATGTAATACATCACCATCCAGACAGACAGACAGACAGACAGGATGTAATACATCACCATCCATCCAGACAGACAGACAGGATGTAATACATCACCATCCATCCAGACAGACAGACAGGATGTAATACATCACCATCCATCCAGACAGACAGACAGGATGTAATACATCACCATCCATCCAGACAGACAGACAGGATGTAATACATCACCATCCAGACAGACAGACAGGATGTAATACATCACCATCCAGCCAGACAGGATGTAATACATCACCATCCATCCAGACAGACAGGATGTAATACATCACCATCCATCCAGACAGACAGACAGGATGTAATACATCACCATCCATCCAGACAGACAGACAGGATGTAATACATCACCATCCATCCAGACAGACAGACAGGATGTAATACATCACCATCCAGACAGACAGACAGGATGTAATACATCACCATCCATCCAGACAGACAGACAGGATGTAATACATCACCATCCATCCATCCAGACAGACAGGATGTAATACATCACCATCCATCCATCCAGACAGACAGGATGTAATACATCACCATCCAGACAGACAGACAGACAGGATGTAATACATCACCATCCAGACAGACAGACAGACAGGATGTAATACATCACCATCCAGACAGACTGACAGACAGGATGTAATACATCACCATCCATCCAGACAGACTGACAGACAGGATGTAATACATCACCATCCAGACAGACAGGATGTAATACATCACCATCCAGACAGACAGACAGACAGGATGTAATACATCACCATCCATCCAGACAGACAGACAGGATGTAATACATCACCATCCATCCAGACAGACAGACAGACAGACAGACTGACAGGATGTAATACATCACCATCCAGACAGACAGACAGACAGGATGTAATACATCACCATCCAGACAGACAGACAGGATGTAATACATCACCATCCAGACAGACAGACAGACATGATGTAATACATCACCATCCAGACAGACAGACAGACAGACAGGATGTAATACATCACCATCCAGACAGACAGACTGACAGACAGGATGTAATACATCACCATCCATCCAGACAGACAGACAGGATGTAATACATCACCATCCATCCAGACAGACTGACAGACAGGATGTAATACATCACCATCCATCCATCCAGACAGACAGACAGACAGACAGGTTGTAATACATCACCATCCATCCAGACAGACTGACAGACAGGATGTAATACATCACCATCCATCCAGACAGACAGGATGTAATACATCACCATCCATCCAGACAGACAGACAGGATGTAATACATCACCATCCAGACAGACAGACAGGATGTAATACATCACCATCCATCCAGACAGACAGACAGGATGTAATACATCACCATCCAGACAGACAGACAGACAGACAGGATGTAATACATCACCATCCAGACAGACAGACAGGATGTAATACATCACCATCCATCCAGACAGACAGACAGGATGTAATACATCACCATCCATCCAGACAGACAGACAGGATGTAATACATCACCATCCAGACAGACAGACAGACAGGATGTAATACATCACCATCCAGACAGACAGACAGACAGACAGACAGACAGGATGTAATACATCACCATCCATCCAGACAGACAGACAGGATGTAATACATCACCATCCATCCAGACAGACAGACAGGATGTAATACATCACCATCCAGACAGACAGACAGACAGGATGTAATACATCACCATCCAGACAGACAGACAGACAGACAGACAGACAGACAGACAGGATGTAATACATCACCATCCATCCATCCAGACAGACAGACAGGATGTAATACATCACCATCCAGACAGACAGACTGACAGGATGTAATACATCACCATCCATCCAGACAGACAGGATGTAATACATCACCATCCAGACAGAGAGACAGACAGACAGGATGTAATACATCACCATCCAGACAGACAGACAGACAGGATGTAATACATCACCATCCAGACAGACAGACAGGATGTAATACATCACCATCCATCCAGACTGACAGGATGTAATACATCACCATCCAGACAGACAGACAGGATGTAATACATCACCATCCAGACAGACAGACAGACAGGATGTAATACATCACCATCCATCCAGACAGACAGGATGTAATACATCACCATCCAGACAGACAGACAGGATGTAATACATCACCATCCATCCAGACAGACAGGATGTAATACATCACCATCCAGACAGACTGACAGGATGTAATACATCACCATCCATCCAGACAGACAGGATGTAATACATCACCATCCAGACAGACAGACAGGATGTAATACATCACCATCCAGACAGACAGACAGACAGACAGGATGTAATACATCACCATCCAGACAGACAGACAGGATGTAATACATCACCATCCAGACAGACAGACAGGATGTAATACATCACCATCCAGACAGACAGACAGGATGTAATACATCACCATCCAGACAGACAGACAGGATGTAATACATCACCATCCAGACAGACAGACTGACAGACAGGATGTAATACATCACCATCCATCCAGACAGACAGACAGGATGTAATACATCACCATCCATCCAGACAGACTGACAGACAGGATGTAATACATCACCATCCATCCATCCAGACAGACAGACAGACAGACAGGTTGTAATACATCACCATCCATCCAGACAGACTGACAGACAGGATGTAATACATCACCATCCATCCAGACAGACAGGATGTAATACATCACCATCCATCCAGACAGACAGACAGGATGTAATACATCACCATCCAGACAGACAGACAGGATGTAATACATCACCATCCATCCAGACAGACAGACAGGATGTAATACATCACCATCCAGACAGACAGACAGACAGACAGGATGTAATACATCACCATCCAGACAGACAGACAGGATGTAATACATCACCATCCATCCAGACAGACAGACAGGATGTAATACATCACCATCCATCCAGACAGACAGACAGGATGTAATACATCACCATCCAGACAGACAGACAGACAGGATGTAATACATCACCATCCAGACAGACAGACAGACAGACAGACAGACAGGATGTAATACATCACCATCCATCCAGACAGACAGACAGGATGTAATACATCACCATCCATCCAGACAGACAGACAGGATGTAATACATCACCATCCAGACAGACAGACAGACAGGATGTAATACATCACCATCCAGACAGACAGACAGACAGACAGACAGACAGACAGACAGGATGTAATACATCACCATCCATCCATCCAGACAGACAGACAGGATGTAATACATCACCATCCAGACAGACAGACTGACAGGATGTAATACATCACCATCCATCCAGACAGACAGGATGTAATACATCACCATCCAGACAGAGAGACAGACAGACAGGATGTAATACATCACCATCCAGACAGACAGACAGACAGGATGTAATACATCACCATCCAGACAGACAGACTGACAGGATGTAATACATCACCATCCATCCAGACTGACAGGATGTAATACATCACCATCCATCCAGACAGACAGACAGACAGGATGTAATACATCACCATCCAGACAGACAGACAGACAGGATGTAATACATCACCATCCATCCAGACTGACAGGATGTAATACATCACCATCCAGACAGACAGGCAGGATGTAATACATCACCATCCAGACAGACAGACAGGATGTAATACATCACCATCCAGACAGACAGACAGGATGTAATACATCACCATCCATCCAGACAGACAGGATGTAATACATCACCATCCAGACAGACAGACAGGATGTAATACATCACCATCCAGACAGACAGACAGGATGTAATACATCACCATCCAGACAGACAGACAGGATGTAATACATCACCATCCAGACAGACAGACAGACAGGATGTAATACATCACCATCCAGACAGACAGACAGACAGGATGTAATACATCACCATCCAGACAGACAGACAGACAGACAGGATGTAATACATCACCATCCAGACAGACAGACTGACAGACAGGATGTAATACATCACCATCCATCCAGACAGACAGACAGGATGTAATACATCACCATCCATCCAGACAGACTGACAGACAGGATGTAATACATCACCATCCATCCATCCAGACAGACAGACAGACAGACAGGTTGTAATACATCACCATCCATCCAGACAGACTGACAGACAGGATGTAATACATCACCATCCATCCAGACAGACAGGATGTAATACATCACCATCCATCCAGACAGACAGACAGGATGTAATACATCACCATCCAGACAGACAGACAGGATGTAATACATCACCATCCATCCAGACAGACAGACAGGATGTAATACATCACCATCCAGACAGACAGACAGACAGGATGTAATACATCACCATCCAGACAGACAGACAGGATGTAATACATCACCATCCATCCAGACAGACAGACAGGATGTAATACATCACCATCCATCCAGACAGACAGACAGACAGGATGTAATACATCACCATCCAGACAGACAGACAGACAGGATGTAATACATCACCATCCATCCAGACAGACAGGATGTAATACATCACCATCCAGACAGACAGACAGGATGTAATACATCACCATCCATCCAGACAGACAGGATGTAATACATCACCATCCAGACAGACTGACAGGATGTAATACATCACCATCCATCCAGACAGACAGGATGTAATACATCACCATCCAGACAGACAGACAGGATGTAATACATCACCATCCAGACAGACAGACAGACAGACAGACAGACAGGATGTAATACATCACCATCCAGACAGACAGACAGACAGGATGTAATACATCACCATCCAGACAGACAGACAGGATGTAATACATCACCATCCAGACAGACAGACAGACAGGATGTAATACATCACCATCCAGACAGACAGACAGGATGTAATACATCACCATCCATCCAGACTGACAGGATGTAATACATCACCATCCAGACAGACAGACAGACAGACAGACAGACAGGATGTAATACATCACCATCCAGACAGACAGACAGACAGACAGACAGACAGACAGACAGACAGACAGGATGTAATACATCACCATCCAGACAGACAGACAGGATGTAATACATCACCATCCAGACAGACAGACAGACAGGATGTAATACATCACCATCCATCCAGACAGACAGACAGACAGGATGTAATAAATCACCATCCATCCATCCAGACAGACAGACAGGATGTAATACATCACCATCCAGACAGACAGACAGGATGTAATACATCACCATCCAGACAGACAGACAGACAGACAGACAGGATGTAATACATCACCATCCAGACAGACAGACAGACAGACAGACAGACAGGATGTAATACATCACCATCCAGACAGACAGACAGACAGGATGTAATACATCACCATCCAGACAGACAGACAGACAGGATGTAATACATCACCATCCAGACAGACAGACAGACAGGATGTAATACATCACCATCCAGACAGACAGACAGGATGTAATACATCACCATCCATCCAGACAGACAGACAGGATGTAATACATCACCATCCATCCAGACTGACAGGATGTAATACATCACCATCCATCCAGACTGACAGGATGTAATACATCACCATCCATCCAGACAGACTGACAGGATGTAATACATCACCATCCATCCATCCAGACAGACAGGATGTAATACATCACCATCCATCCAGACAGACAGACTGACAGGATGTAATACATCACCATCCATCCAGACAGACAGGATGTAATACATCACCATCCATCCAGACTGACAGGATGTAATACATCACCATCCATACAGACAGACAGACAGGATGTAATACATCACCATCCATCCATCCAGACAGACAGGATGTAATACATCACCATCCATCCAGACAGACAGACTGACAGGATGTAATACATCACCATCCATCCAGACAGACAGGATGTAATACATCACCATCCATCCAGACAGACAGACAGGATGTAATACATCACCATCCATCCAGACAGACAGGATGTAATACATCACCATCCAGACAGACAGACAGGATGTAATACATCACCATCCATCCAGACAGACAGGATGTAATACATCACCATCCATCCAGACAGACAGACTTACAGGATGTAATACATCACCATCCATCCAGACAGACAGGATGTAATACATCACCATCCATCCAGACAGACAGACATGATGTAATACATCACCATCCAGACAGACAGACAGGATGTAATACATCACCATCCATCCAGACAGACAGACAGACAGGATGTAATACATCACCATCCATCCAGACAGACAGGATGTAATACATCACCATCCATCCAGACAGACAGACAGGATGTAATACATCACCATCCAGACAGACAGACAGGATGTAATACATCACCATCCATCCAGACAGACAGACAGGATGTAATACATCACCATCCATCCAGACAGACAGACAGACAGGATGTAATACATCACCATCCATCCAGACAGACAGGATGTAATACATCACCATCCATCCAGACAGACAGACAGGATGTAATACATCACCATCCAGACAGACAGACAGACAGGATGTAATACATCACCATCCAGACAGACAGACAGACAGACAGGATGTAATACATCACCATCCATCCAGACAGACAGACAGGATGTAATACATCACCATCCAGACAGACAGACAGGATGTAATACATCACCATCCATCCAGACAGACAGACAGGATGTAATACATCACCATCCATCCAGACAGACAGACAGGATGTAATACATCACCATCCAGACAGACAGACAGGATGTAATACATCACCATCCATCCAGACAGACAGACAGGATGTAATACATCACCATCCAGACAGACAGACAGGATGTAATACATCACCATCCATCCAGACAGACAGACAGGATGTAATACATCACCATCCATCCAGACAGACAGACAGGATGTAATACATCACCATCCAGACAGACAGACAGACAGACAGGATGTAATACATCACCATCCAGACAGACAGACAGGATGTAATACATCACCATCCATCCAGACAGACAGGATGTAATACATCACCATCCATCCATCCAGACAGACAGGATGTAATACATCACCATCCATCCATCCAGACAGACAGGATGTAATACATCACCATCCAGACAGACAGACAGGATGTAATACATCACCATCCAGACAGACAGACAGACAGGATGTAATACATCACCATCCAGACAGACTGACAGACAGGATGTAATACATCACCATCCATCCAGACAGACTGACAGACAGGATGTAATACATCACCATCCAGACAGACAGGATGTAATACATCACCATCCAGACAGACAGACAGACAGGATGTAATACATCACCATCCATCCAGACAGACAGACAGGATGTAATACATCACCATCCATCCAGACAGACAGACATGATGTAATACATCACCATCCAGACAGACAGACAGACAGACTGACAGGATGTAATACATCACCATCCAGACAGACAGACAGACAGGATGTAATACATCACCATCCAGACAGACAGACAGGATGTAATACATCACCATCCAGACAGACAGACAGACATGATGTAATACATCACCATCCAGACAGACAGACAGACAGACAGACAGGATGTAATACATCACCATCCAGACAGACAGACTGACAGACAGGATGTAATACATCACCATCCATCCAGACAGACAGACAGGATGTAATACATCACCATCCATCCAGACAGACTGACAGACAGGATGTAATACATCACCATCCATCCATCCAGACAGACAGACAGACAGACAGGATGTAATACATCACCATCCATCCAGACAGACAGGATGTAATACATCACCATCCATCCAGACAGACAGGATGTAATACATCACCATCCATCCAGACAGACAGACAGGATGTAATACATCACCATCCAGACAGACAGACAGGATGTAATACATCACCATCCATCCAGACAGACAGACAGGATGTAATACATCACCATCCAGACAGACAGACAGACAGGATGTAATACATCACCATCCAGACAGACAGACAGGATGTAATACATCACCATCCATCCAGACAGACAGACAGGATGTAATACATCACCATCCATCCAGACAGACAGACAGGATGTAATACATCACCATCCAGACAGACAGACAGACAGGATGTAATACATCACCATCCAGACAGACAGACAGACAGGATGTAATACATCGCCATCCAGACAGACAGACAGACAGGATGTAATACATCGCCATCCATCCAGACAGACAGACAGGATGTAATACATCACCATCCAGACAGACAGACAGACAGGATGTAATACATCACCATCCAGACAGACAGACAGACAGACAGACAGACAGACAGACAGACAGGATGTAATACATCACCATCCATCCATCCAGACAGACAGACAGGATGTAATACATCACCATCCAGACAGACAGACTGACAGGATGTAATACATCACCATCCATCCAGACAGACAGGATGTAATACATCACCATCCAGACAGACAGACAGACAGACAGACAGGATGTAATACATCACCATCCAGACAGACAGACAGACAGGATGTAATACATCACCATCCAGACAGACAGACTGACAGGATGTAATACATCACCATCCATCCAGACTGACAGGATGTAATACATCACCATCCATACAGACAGACAGACAGACAGACAGGATGTAATACATCACCATCCAGACAGACAGACAGACAGGATGTAATACATCACCATCCAGACAGACAGACAGGATGTAATACATCACCATCCAGACAGACAGACAGGATGTAATACATCACCATCCATCCAGACAGACAGGATGTAATACATCACCATCCAGACAGACTGACAGGATGTAATACATCACCATCCATCCAGACAGACAGGATGTAATACATCACCATCCAGACAGACAGACAGGATGTAATACATCACCATCCAGACAGACAGACAGACAGACA
Source organism: Oncorhynchus keta (assembly GCF_023373465.1). Taxonomy (NCBI): domain Eukaryota; kingdom Metazoa; phylum Chordata; class Actinopteri; order Salmoniformes; family Salmonidae; genus Oncorhynchus; species Oncorhynchus keta. The sequence goes on from NC_068455.1 coordinate 2,037,103, forward strand.
GGATGTAATACATCACCATCCAGACAGACAGACAGGATGTAATACATCACCATCCAGACAGACAGACAGGATGTAATACATCACCATCCATCCAGACAGACAGACAGACAGGATGTAATACATCACCATCCAGACAGACAGACAGGATGTAATACATCACCATCCATCCAGACAGACAGGATGTGATACATCACCATCCAGACAGACAGACAGACAGACAGACAGACAGACAGACAGACAGACAGACAGACAGACAGACAGACAGACAGGATGTAATACATCACCATCCAGACAGACAGACAGGATGTAATACATCACCATCCAGACAGACAGACAGACAGGATGTAATACATCACCATCCAGACAGACAGACAGACAGGATGTAATACATCACCATCCAGACAGACAGACAGGATGTAATACATCACCATCCAGACAGACAGACAGGATGTGATACATCACCATCCGCTGTATCTCTACCATCACTCCAACACACACAGTCCTACTCGTTACCTGCCAGCATCCCCAGTCACACTAGTTTGTGTTTGTCTACGCCGACCCCGTAGCTGAGGTGTTTCAGGATATCTGTGTTGTTACTGCTACGAGAACAAACTCTTTGATCTGAGGGCAAAGATCGGCTCAAACGTGAATGGCTTCAGTAGGTTCATTTGGCTCCCTAACTAACATTATTTCATTCTCTATAAATAAACTCATTCGCAGACTCGGAGATACTCTATATATACTCTATAACTCCTGTCTGTCCTCAGATAGCTCCTGTCTGTCCTCAGATAGCTCCTGTCTGTCCTCAGATAGGTCCTGTCTGTCCTCAGATAGCTCCTGTCTGGATAACTCCCGTCTGTCCTCAGATAACTCCCGTCTGTCCTCAGATAACTCCCGTCTGTCCTCAGATAACTCCCGTCTGTCCTCAGATAACTCCCGTCTGTCCTCAGATAACTCCCGTCTGTCCTCAGATAACTCCCGTCTGTCCTCAGATAACTCCTGTCTGTCCTCAGATAACTCCTGTCTGTCCTCAGAAAGCTCCTGTCTGTCCTCAGATAACTCCTGTCTGTCCTCAGATAACTCCTGTCTGTCCTCAGATAACTCCTGTCTGTCCTCAGATAACTCCTGTCTGTCCTCAGATAACTCCCGTCTGTCCTCAGATAGCTCCTGTCTGTCCTTAGATAACTCCCGTCTGTCCTCAGATAGCTCCTGTCTGTCCTCAGATAACTCCCGTCTGTCCTCAGATAGCTCCTGTCTGTCCTCAGATAGCTCCAGTCTGTCCTCAGATAACTCCCGTCTGTCCTCAGATAACTCCTGTCTGTCCTCAGATAGCTCCTGTCTGTCCTCAGATAACTCCTGTCTGTCCTCAGATAACTCCTGTCTGTCCTCAGATAACTCCTGTCTGTCCTCAGATAGCTCCTGTCTGTCCTCAGATAACTCCTGTCTGTCCTCAGATAACTCCTGTCTGTCCTCAGATAACTCCTGTCTGTCCTCAGATAACTCCTGTCTGTCCTCAGATAACTCCTGTCTGTCCTCAGATAACTCCCGTCTGTCCTCAGATAACTCCTGTCTGTCCTCAGATAGCTCCTGTCTGTCCTCAGATAGCTCCCGTCTGTCCTCAGATAACTCCTGTCTGTCCTCAGATAACTCCTGTCTGTCCTCAGAAAGCTCCTGTCTGTCCTCAGATAACTCCTGTCTGATAACTCCTGTCTGTCCTCAGATAACTCCTGTCTCAGATAACTCCTCAGATAACTCCTGTCTGTCCTCAGATAACTCCTGTCTGTCCTCAGATAACTCCTGTCTGTCCTCAGATAACTCCCGTCTGTCCTCAGATAGCTCCTGTCTGTCCTCAGATAGAGATAATAACTCCCGTCTGTCCTCAGATAACTCTGTCTGTCCTCAGATAGCTCCTCAGTCCTGTCCTCAGATAACTCCCGTCTGTCCTCAGATAACTCCCTGTCTGATAACTCCTGTCCTCTCCCGTCTGTCCTCAGATAGCTCCCGTCTGTCCTCAGATAACTCCCGTCTGTCCTCAGATAACTCCCGTCTGTCCTCAGATAACTCCCGTCTGTCCTCAGATAACTCCCGTCTGTCCTCAGATAACTCCCGTCTGTCCTCAGATAACTCCCGTCTGTCCTCAGATAACTCCTCGTCCTCAGATCTGTCCTCAGATAACTCCCAGTCTGTCCTCAGATAACTGTCCTCAGATCTGTCTGTCCTCAGATAGCTCCTGTCTGTCCTCAGATAGCTCCTGTCTGTCCTCAGATAACTCCCGTCTGTCCTCAGATAACTCCCTGTCCTGTCCTCTGTCCTCAGATAACTCCCGTCTGTCCTCAGATCTCCTGTCTGTCCTCAGATAACTCCTGTCTGTCCTCAGATAACTCCTGTCTGTCCTCAGATAACTCCCGTCTGTCCTCAGATAACTCCCGTCTGTCCTCAGATAGCTCCTGTCTGTCCTCAGATAACTCCCGTCTGTCCTCAGATAACTCCTGTCTGTCCTCAGATAACTCCTGTCTGTCCTCAGATAGCTCCTGTCTGTCTGTCCTCAGATAACTCCTGTCTGTCCTCAGATAACTCCTGCTCCTGATAACTCCTGTCTGTCCTCAGATAGCTCCTCAGATAACTCCTGTCTGTCCTCAGATAGCTCCTCTGTCTGTCCTCAGATAACTCCCGTCTGTCCTCAGATAACTCCTGTCTGTCCTGTCCTCTGTCCTCAGATAACTCCTGCTCCTGATAACTCCTGTCTGTCCTCAGATAACTCCTAACTCCTGTCTGTCCTCAGATAACTGTCTGTCCTCAGATAGCTCCTGTCTGTCCTCAGATAACTCCCGTCTGTCCTCAGTCTGTCCTCAGATAACTCCTGTCTGTCCTCAGATCTGTCCTCAGATAACTCCCGTCTGTCCTCAGATAACTCCTGTCTGTCCTCAGATAGCTCCTGTCTGTCTGTCCTCAGATAGCTCCTGTCTGTCCTCAGATAACTCCCGTCTGTCCTCAGATAACTCCCGCTCCTGTCTGTCAGATAACTCCTGTCTGTCCTCAGATAACTCCTGTCCTCAGATAGCTCCTGTCTGTCCTCAGATAACTCCTGTCTGTCCTCAGATAACTCCTGTCTGTCCTCAGATAACTCTGTCCTCAGATAACTCCTGTCTGTCCTCAGATAACTCCCGTCTGTCCTCAGATAACTCCTGTCTGTAACTCCTGTCTGTCCTCAGATAACTCCTGTCTGTCCTCAGATAACTCCTGTCTGTCCTCAGATAGATAGCTCCTGTCTGTCCTCAGATAACTCCCGTCTGTCCTCAGATAGATAACTCCTGTCTGTCCTCAGATAACTCCCGTCTGTCCTCAGATAACTCCTGTCTGTCCTCAGATAACTCCTGTCTGTCCTCAGATAACTCCTGTCTGTCCTCAGATAGCTCCTGTCTGTCCTCAGTCTCCTGTCTGTCCTCAGATAACTCCTGTCTGTCCTCAGATAGCTCCTGTCTGTCCTCAGATAACTCCCCTCAGTCTGTCCTCAGATAGCTCCTGTCTGTCCTCAGATAACTCCTGTCTGTCCTCAGATAACTCCTGTCTGTCCTCAGATAACTCCTGTCTGTCCTCAGATAACTCCTGTCTGTCCTCAGATAACTCCTGTCTGTCCTCAGATAACTCCCGTCTGTCCTCAGATAACTCCTGTCTGTCCTCAGATAACTCCCGTCTGTCCTCAGATAGCTCCTGTCTGTCCTCAGATAACTCCCGTCTGTCCTCAGATAGCTCCTGTCTGTCCTCAGATAGCTCCTGTCTGTCCTCAGATAGCTCCTGGTCTGTCCTCAGATAACTCCTGTCTGGATAACTCCCGTCTGTCCTCAGATAACTCCTGTCTGTCCTCAGATAACTCCTGTCTGTCCTCAGATAACTCCTGTCTGTCCTCAGATAACTCCCGTCTGTCCTCAGATAACTCCTGTCTGTCCTCAGATAGCTCCTGTCTGTCCTCAGATAGCTCCTGTCTGTCCTCAGATAACTCCCGTCTGTCCTCAGATAACTCCTGTCTGTCCTCAGATAACTCCTGTCTGTCCTCAGAAAGCTCCTGTCTGTCCTCAGATAACTCCTGTCTGTCCTCAGATAACTCCTGTCTGTCCTCAGATAACTCCTGTCTGTCCTCAGATAACTCCTGTCTGTCCTCAGATAACTCCCGTCTGTCCTCAGATAGCTCCTGTCTGTCCTCAGATAACTCCCGTCTGTCCTCAGATAGCTCCTGTCTGTCCTCAGATAACTCCCGTCTGTCCTCAGATAGCTCCTGTCTGTCCTCAGATAACTCCCGTCTGTCCTCAGATAACTCCCGTCTGTCCTCAGATAACTCCTGTCTGTCCTCAGATAGCTCCTGTCTGTCCTCAGATAACTCCTGTCTGTCCTCAGATAACTCCTGTCTGTCCTCAGATAACTCCTGTCTGTCCTCAGATAACTCCTGTCTGTCCTCAGATAACTCCTGTCTGTCCTCAGATAACTCCTGTCTGTCCTCAGATAACTCCTGTCTGTCCTCAGATAACTCCTGTCTGTCCTCAGATAACTCCTGTCTGTCCTCAGATAACTCCCGTCTGTCCTCAGATAACTCCTGTCTGTCCTCAGATAGCTCCTGTCTGTCCTCAGATAGCTCCTGTCTGTCCTCAGATAACTCCCGTCTGTCCTCAGATAACTCCCGTCTGTCCTCAGATAACTCCTGTCTGTCCTCAGAAAGCTCCTGTCTGTCCTCAGATAACTCCTGTCTGTCCTCAGATAACTCCTGTCTGTCCTCAGATAACTCCTGTCTGTCCTCAGATAACTCCCGTCTGTCCTCAGATAGCTCCTGTCTGTCCTCAGATAACTCCCGTCTGTCCTCAGATAACTCCTGTCTGTCCTCAGATAACTCCCGTCTGTCCTCAGATAACTCCTGTCTGTCCTCAGATAGCTCCTGTCTGTCCTCAGATAACTCCTGTCTGTCCTCAGATAACTCCCGTCTGTCCTCAGATAGCTCCTGTCTGTCCTCAGATAACTCCCGTCTGTCCTCAGATAACTCCTGTCTGTCCTCAGATAACTCCTGTCTGTCCTCAGATAACTCCTGTCTGTCCTCAGATAACTCCTGTCTGGATAACTCCCGTCTGTCCTCAGATAGCTCCTGTCTGATAGCTCCTGTCTGTCCTCAGATAACTCCCGTCTGTCCTCAGATAGCTCCTGGTCTGTCCTCAGATAGCTCCTGTCTGGATAACTCCCCTCAGTCTGTCCTCAGATAACTCTCCTGTCTGTCCTCAGATAACTCCCGTCTGTCCTCAGATAGCTCCTGTCTGTCCTCAGATAACTCCCGTCTGTCCTCAGATAGCTCCCTGTCTGTCCTCAGATAACTCCCGTCTGTCCTCAGATAACTCCCGTCTGTCCTCAGATAACTCCCGTCTGTCCTCAGATAGCTCCTGTCTGTCCTCAGATAACTCCTGTCTGTCCACAGAAAGCTCCTGTCTGTCCTCAGATAACTCCTGTCTGTCCTCAGATAACTCCTGTCTGTCCTCAGATAACTCCTGTCTGTCCTCAGATAACTCCTGTCTGTCCTCAGATAACTCCTGTCTGTCCTCAGATAACTCCTGTCTGTCCTCAGATAACTCCTGTCTGTCCTCAGATAACTCCTGTCTGTCCTCAGATAGCTCCTGTCTGTCCTCAGATAACTCCCTCCCGTCTGTCCTCAGATAACTCCCGTCTGTCCTCAGATAGCTCCTGTCTGTCCTCAGATAACTCCCGTCTGTCCTCAGATAGCTCCTGTCTGTCCTCAGATAACTCCCGTCTGTCCTCAGATAGCTCCTGTCTGTCCTCAGATAACTCCCGTCTGTCCTCAGATAGCTCCTGGTCTGTCCTCAGATAGCTCCTGTCTGGATAACTCCCCGTCTGTCCTCAGATAGCTCCTGTCTGTCCTCAGATAACCCCGTCTGTCCTCAGATAACTCCCCTGTCTGTCCTCAGATAACTCCCGTCTGTCCTCAGATAACTCCTGTCTGTCCTCAGATAGCTCCTGTCTGTCCTCAGATAGCTCCTGCCTGTCCTCAGATAACTCCCGTCTGTCCTCAGATAACTCCTGTCTGTCCTCAGAAAGCTCCTGTCTGTCCTCAGATAACTCCTGTCTGTCCTCAGATAACTCCTGTCTGTCCTCAGATAACTCCTGTCTGTCCACAGAAAGCTCCTGTCTGTCCTCAGATAACTCCTGTCTGTCCTCAGATAACTCCTGTCTGTCCTCAGATAACTCCTGTCTGTCCTCAGATAACTCCTGTCTGTCCTCAGATAACTCCCGTCTGTCCTCAGATAGCTCCTGTCTGTCCTCAGATAACTCCTGTCTGTCCTCAGATAGCTCCTGTCTGTCCTCAGATAGCTCCCGTCTGTCCTCAGATAGCTCCCGTCTGTCCTCAGATAACTCCTGTCTGTCCTCAGATAACTCCTGTCTGTCCTCAGATAGCTCCTGTCTGTCCTCAGATAGCTCCTGCCTGTCCTCAGATAACTCCCCTCAGTCTGTCCTCAGATAACTCCTGTAAGGCCTCAGATAGCTCCTGTCTGTCCTCAGATAACTCCCGTCTGTCCTCAGATAGCTCCTGGTCTGTCCTCAGATAGCTCCTGTCTGGATAACTCCCGTCTGTCCTCAGATAGCTCCTGTCCTCAGATAGCTCCTGTCTGTCCTCAGATAGCTCCTGTCTGTCCTCAGATAGCTCCTGTCTGTCCTCAGATAACTCCCGTCTGTCCTCAGATAACTCCCGTCTGTCCTCAGATAACTCCCGTCTGTCCTCAGATAACTCCCGTCTGTCCTCAGATAACTCCCGTCTGTCCTCAGATAACTCCCGTCTGTCCTCAGATAACTCCCGTCTGTCCTCAGATAGCTCCCGTCTGTCCTCAGATAACTCCCGTCTGTCCTCAGATAACTCCCGTCTGTCCTCAGATAACTCCCGTCTGTCCTCAGATAACTCCCGTCTGTCCTCAGATAACTCCCGTCTGTCCTCAGATAACTCCCGTCTGTCCTCAGATAACTCCCGTCTGTCCTCAGATAACTCCCGTCTGTCCTCAGATAGCTCCTGTCTGTCCTCAGATAGCTCCTGTCTGTCCTCAGATAACTCCCGTCTGTCCTCAGATAGCTCCTGTCTGTCCTCAGATAACTCCCGTCTGTCCTCAGATAGCTCCTGTCTGTCCTCAGATAACTCCCGTCTGTCCTCAGATAGCTCCTGTCTGTCCTCAGATAACTCCTGTCTGTCCTCAGATAACTCCTGTCTGTCCTCAGATAACTCCTGTCTGTCCTCAGATAACTCCTGTCTGTCCTCAGATAACTCCTGTCTGTCCTCAGATAACTCCCGTCTGTCCTCAGATAGCTCCTGTCTGTCCTTAGATAACTCCCGTCTGTCCTCAGATAGCTCCTGTCTGTCCTCAGATAACTCCCGTCTGTCCTCAGATAGCTCCTGTCTGTCCTCAGATAGCTCCTGTCTGTCCTCAGATAGCTCCTGTCTGGATAACTCCCGTCTGTCCTCAGATAACTCCCGTCTGTCCTCAGATAACTCCCGTCTGTCCTCAGATAGCTCCTGTCTGGATAACTCCCGTCTGTCCTCAGATAACTCCCGTCTGTCCTCAGATAACTCCCGTCTGTCCTCAGATAACTCCCGTCTGTCCTGTCCTCAGATAGCTCCTGTCTGTCCTCAGATAACTCCCGTCTGTCCTCAGATAACTCCTGTCTGTCCTCAGATAGCTCCTGTCTGTCCTCAGATAACTCCCGTCTGTCCTCAGATAGCTCCTGTCTGTCCTCAGATAACTCCCGTCTGTCCTCAGATAGCTCCTGTCTGTCCTCAGATAACTCCCGTCTGTCCTCAGATAGCTCCTGGTCTGTCCTCAGATAGCTCCTGTCTGGATAACTCCCGTCTGTCCTCAGATAGCTCCTGTCTGTCCTCAGATAACCCCCGTCTGTCCTCAGATAACTCCCGTCTGTCCTCAGATAACTCCCGTCTGTCCTCAGATAACTCCCGTCTGTCCTCAGATAACTCCTGTCTGTCCTCAGATAGCTCCTGTCTGTCCTCAGATAGCTCCTGCCTGTCCTCAGATAACTCCCGTCTGTCCTCAGATAACTCCTGTCTGTCCACAGAAAGCTCCTGTCTGTCCTCAGATAACTCCTGTCTGTCCTCAGATAACTCCTGTCTGTCCTCAGATAACTCCTGTCTGTCCTCAGATAACTCCTGTCTGTCCTCAGATAGCTCCTGTCTGTCCTCAGATAACTCCTGTCTGTCCTCAGATAACTCCTGTCTGTCCTCAGATAACTCCTGTCTGTCCTCAGATAGCTCCTGTCTGTCCTTAGATAACTCCCGTCTGTCCTCAGATAGCTCCTGTCTGTCCTCAGATAACTCCCTCCTGTCCTCAGATAGCTCCTGTCTGTCCTCAGATAGCTGTCCCAGATCTGTCCTCAGATAACTCCCGTCTGTCCTCAGATAACTCCTGTCTGTCCTCAGATAACTCCTGTCTGTCCTCAGATAGCTCCTGTCTGTCCTCAGATAGCTCCTGCCTGTCCTCAGATAACTCCCGTCTGTCCTCAGATAACTCCTGTCTGGCCTCAGATAGCTCCTGTCTGTCCTCAGATAACTCCCGTCTGTCCTCAGATAGCTCCTGGTCTGTCCTCAGATAGCTCCTGTCTGGATAACTCCCGTCTGTCCTCAGATAGCTCCTGTCTGTCCTCAGATAACTCCCCGTCTGTCCTCAGATAACTCCCGTCTGTCCTCAGATAACTCCTGTCTGTCCTCAGATAGCTCCTGTCTGTCCTCAGATAGCTCCTGTCTGTCCTCAGATAGCTCCTGCCTGTCCTCAGATAACTCCCGTCTGTCCTCAGATAACTCCTGTCTGGGCTCAGATAACTCCTGTCTGTCCTCAAAAAGCTCCTATCTGTCCTCAGATAACTCCTGTCTGTCCTCAGATAACTCCTGTCTGTCCTCAGATAACTCCTGTCTGTCCTCAGATAACTCCTGTCTGTCCTCAGATAACTCCTGTCTGTCCTCAGATAACTCCTGTCTGTCCTCAGATAACTCCTGTCTGTCCACAGAAAGCTCCTGTCTGTCCTCAGATAGCTCCTGCCTGTCCTCAGATAACTCCCGTCTGTCCTCAGATAACTCCTGTCTGTCCTCAGATAACTCCTGTCTGTCCACAGATAACTCCTGTCTGTCCTCAGATAACTCCTGTCTGTCCTCAGATAACTCCTGTCTGTCCTCAGATAACTCCTGTCTGTCCTCAGATAGCTCCTGTCTGTCCTCAGATAACTCCCGTCTGTCCTCAGATAGCTCCTGTCTGTCCTCAGATAACTCCCGTCTGTCCTCAGATAGCTCCTGTCTGTCCTCAGATAACTCCTCTGTCTGTCCTCAGATAACTCCTGTCTGTCCTCAGATAACTCCTGTCTGTCCTCAGATAACTCCCGTCTGTCCTCAGAAAGCTCCTGTCTGTCCTCAGATAACTCCTGTCTGTCCTCAGATAACTCCTGTCTGTCCTCAGATAACTCCTGTCTGTCCTCAGATAACTCCTGTCTGTCCTCAGATAACTCCTGTCTGTCCTCAGATAACTCCTGTCTGTCCTCAGATAACTCCTGTCTGTCCACAGAAAGCTCCTGTCTGTCCTCAGATAACTCCCTCAGTCTGTCCTTAGATAACTCCCGTCTGTCCTCAGATAGCTCCTGTCTGTCCTCAGATAACTCCCGTCTGTCCTCAGATAGCTCCTGTCTGTCCTCAGATAGCTCCCGTCTGTCCTCAGATAGCTCCTGGTCTGTCCTCAGATAGCTCCTGTCTGTCCTCAGATAGCTCCTGTCTGTCCTCAGATAGCTCCCGTCTGTCCTCAGATAGCTCATGGTCTGTCCTCAGATAACTCCTGTCTGTCCTCAGATAACTCCTGTCTGTCCTCAGATAACTCCTGTCTGTCCTCAGATAACTCCTGTCTGTCCTCAGATAACTCCCGTCTGTCCTCAGATTACTCCTGTCTGTCCTCAGATAACTCCTGTCTGTCCTCAGATAGCTCCTGTCTGTCCTCAGATAGCTCCTGCCTGTCCTCAGATAACTCCCGTCTGTCCTCAGATAACTCCTGTAAGGCCTCAGATAGCTCCTGTCTGTCCTCAGATAACTCCCGTCTGTCCTCAGATAGCTCCTGGTCTGTCCTCAGATAGCTCCTGTCTGGATAACTCCCGTCTGTCCTCAGATAACTCCCGTCTGTCCTCAGATAACTCCCGTCTGTCCTCAGATAACTCCTGTCTGTCCTCAGATAGCTCCTGTCTGTCCTCAGATAGCTCCTGCCTGTCCTCAGATAACTCCCGTCTGTCCTCAGATAACTCCTGTAAGGGCTCAGATAACTCCTGTCTGTCCTCAAAAGCTCCTATCTGTCCTCAGATAACTCCTGTCTGTCCTCAGATAACTCCTGTCTGTCCTCAGATAACTCCTGTCTGTCCTCAGATAACTCCTGTCTGTCCTCAGATAACTCCTGTCTGTCCTCAGATAACTCCTGTCTGTCCACAGAAAGCTCCTGTCTGTCCTCAGATAGCCCCTGCCTGTCCTCAGATAACTCCCGTCTGTCCTCAGATAACTCCTGTCTGTCCTCAGATAACTCCTGTCTGTCCACAGAAAGCTCCTGTCTGTCCTCAGATAACTCCTGTCTGTCCTCAGATAACTCCTGTCTGTCCTCAGATAACTCCTGTCTGTCCTCAGATAGCTCCTGTCTGTCCTTAGATAACTCCCGTCTGTCCTCAGATAGCTCCTGTCTGTCCTCAGATAACTCCCTGTCTGTCCTCAAATAGCTCCTGTCTGTCCTCAGATAGCTCCCGTCTGTCCTCAGATAACTCCCGTCTGTCCTCAGATAGCTCCTGTCTGTCCTCAGATAACTCCCGTCTGTCCTCAGATAACTCCCGTCTGTCCTCAGATAACTCCTGTCTGTCCTCAGATAGCTCCTGTTTGTCCTCAGAAAGCTGACATATTTGAGGAGGAAATGTACAAAAAAATCTATAAAAATAATTGAAGAAAATCCGAATCATTGAACTGAGGAAAGTTGATTTGGTAAAATAAACCGGAACTGTTCAGGCCAAAGTAACTATATCCTGATTTCATCTGAGCGTTCAGAATCAGCTCAGGAGACAACAGCTTTTGATATGTTAGGTAAATGTTATTTCAGCATGCACAGAGACCAGTCCAATTTGGAGGGAGGGAGGGGGTTGAGTGTTTCAGATTGCCTGGGAGGGTAAGAGGGAGGGGGTTGAGTGTTTCAGATTGCCTGGGAGGGAAAGTGGGGGTGTTGAGTGTTTCAGATTGCCTGGGAGGGAGAGGGAGGGGGTTGAGTGTTTCAGATTGCCTGGGAGGGAGAGGGAGGGGGTTGAGTGTTTCAGATTGCCTGGGAGGGAGAGGGAGGGGTTGAGTGTTTCAGATTGCCTGGGAGGAAAAGAGGAGGGGTGGTTGAGTGTTTCAGATTGCCTGGGAGGGAAAGAGGAGGGGTGGTTGAGTGTTTCAGATTGCCTGGGAGGGAAAGAGGGAGGGGGTTGAGTGTTTCAGATTGCCTGGGAGGGAAAGAGGGAGGGGGTTGAGTGTTTCAGATTGCCTGGGAGGAAAAGAGGAGGGGTGGTTGAGTGTTTCAGATTGCCTGGGAGGGAAAGAGGGAGTGGGACTTGGTCTAAAGTAGTGCCCTATATATATATATATATATCGATGTATTTTTAAATTCACCTTTCTTTAACCAGGTGGCCAGTTGAGAACAAGTTCTCATTTACAACTGTGACCTGGCCAAGATAAAGCAAAGCAGTGCGACATAAAAAAAAAAACGCACAGAATTACACATGGGATAAACAAACAAACACTCAATAACACAACAAAATAACTAAATCTGTACACAGTGTGTGCAAATGGAGTAAGGGGGCAAGGCAATAAATAGGCCATAGTGATGAAGTAATTACAATTGATCAAATTACAGGCAATCGGGTGCCATGTAAGAAGAGCCTCTCTGCGCTTTGCTGTGTTAGAGATTCTATTGTGTCCATTGTCTTTCAGCTGTATGGAGGTAACAATGTAGTCTCCTGTCAATTGAATGGGGATTTTTATCTGTCAGCTGTACACTGAGGCAGCCAACAGGTTTCATAGCAACATGTTTATCTGCCATAGCGCCAAACGACAGAGGACTTAGTCAAGGTCAGTAGACCCAGTTAACAAGCTGTTTGCAATCCAGTCCCTGTAGAAACGCCGGAACATGCCGTAAAAACACACTGAGACAGTCAGAGTAGCGATGATGTTTCTATACTGCCTCAGTCAGAGTAACGATGCTGTTTCTATACTGCCTCAGTCAGAGTAACTATGCTGTTTCTATACTGCCTCAGTCAGAGTAGCGATGCTGTTTCTATACTGCCTCAGTCAGAGTAACGATGCTGTTTCTATACTGCCTCAGTCAGAGTAACTATGCTGGTTCTATACTGCCTCAGTCAGAGTAACTATGCTGTTTCTATACTGCCTCAGTCAGAGTAACTATGCTGTTTCTATACTGCCTCAGTCAGAGTAGCGATGCTGTTTCTATACTGCCTCAGTCAGAGTACCGATGCTGTTTCTATACTGCCTCAGTCAGAGTAACTATGCTGTTTCTATACTGCCTCAGTCAGAGTAGCGATGCTGTTTCTATACTGCCTCAGTCAGAGTAACAATGCTGTTTCTATACTGCCTCAGTCAGAGTAACTATGCTGTTTCTATACTGCCTCATTCAGAGTAACTATGCTGTTTTTATACTGCCTCAGTCAGAGTAGCTATGCTGTTTCTATACTGCCTCAGTCAGAGTAACGATGCTGTTTATGTACTGCCTCAGTCAGAGTAGCGATGCTGTTTCTCTACTGCCTCAGTCAGAGTAATTATGCTGTTTCTATACTGCCTCAGTCAGAGTAACTATGCTGTTTCTATACTGCCTCATTCAGAGTAACTATGCTGTTTTTATACTGCCTCAGTCAGAGTAACTATGATGTCTCTATACTGCCTCAGTCAGAGTAGCGATGCTGTTTCTATACTGCCTCAGTCAGAGTAGCGATGCTGTTTCTATACTGCCTCAGTCAGAGTAACTATGCTGTTTCTATACTGCCTCAGCCAGAGTAACTATGCTGTTTCTATACTGCCTCAGTCAGAGTAACAATGCTGTTTCAATACTGCCTCAGTCAGAGTAACTATGCTGTTTCTATACTGCCTCAGTCAGAGTAACTATGCTGTTTCTATACTGCCTCAGTCAGAGTAACTATGCTGTTTCTGTACTGCCTCAGTCAGAGTAGCTATGCTGTTTCTATACTGCCTCAGCTAGAGTAGCGATGCTGTTTCTATACTGCCTCAGTCAGAGTAGCTATGCTGTTTCTATACTGCCTCAGTCAGAGTAACTATGCTGTTTCTATACTGCCTCAGCCAGAGTAACTATGCTGTTTCTATACTGCCTCAGTCAGAGTAACAATGCTGTTTCAATACTGCCTCAGTCAGAGTAACTATGCTGTTTCTATACTGCCTCAGTCAGAGTAACTATGCTGTTTCTATACTGCCTCAGTCAGAGTAACTATGCTGTTTCTGTACTGCCTCAGTCAGAGTAGCTATGCTGTTTCTATACTGCCTCAGCCAGAGTAACTATGCTGTTTCTATACTGCCTCAGCCAGAGTAACGATGCTGGTTCTATACTGCCTCAGCCAGAGTAGCTATGCTGTTTCTATACTGCCTCAGCCAGAGTAACGATGCTGGTTCTATACTGCCTCAGCCAGAGTAACGATGCTGGTTCTATACTGCCTCAGCCAGAGTAGCTATGCTGTTTCTATACTGCCTCAGCCAGAGTAACGATGCTGTTTCTATACTGCCTCAGCCAGAGTAGCTATGCTGTTTCTATACTGCCTCAGCCAGAGTAACTATGCTGGTTCTATACTGCCTTAGTCAGAGTAACGATGCTGTTTCTATACTGCCTCAGCCAGAGTAACGATGCTGTTTCTATACTGCCTCAGTCAGAGTAGCTATGCTGTTTCTATACTGCCTCAGCCAGAGTAACGATGCTGGTTCTATACTGCCTCAGTCAGAGTAACTATGCTGGTTCTATACTGCCTCAGCCAGAGTAGCTATGCTGTTTCTATACTGCCTCAGCCAGAGTAACTATGCTGGTTCTATACTGCCTCAGCCAGAGTAACTATGCTGGTTCTATACTGCCTCAGTCAGAGTAACGATGCTGTTTCTATACTGCCTCAGCCAGAGTAACGACGCTGTTTCTATACTGCCTCAGCCAGAGTAGCTATGCTGTGTCTATACTGCCTCAGCCAGAGTAACTATGCTGGTTCTATACTGCCTCAGTCAGAGTAACTATGCTGGTTCTATAATGCCTCAGCCAGAGTAACTATGCTGGTTCTATACTGCCTCAGTCAGAGTAACTATGCTGGTTCTATACTGCCTCAGCCAGAGTAACTATGCTGTTTCTATACTGCCTCAGCCAGAGTAACTATGCTGTTTCTATACTGCCTCAGCCAGAGTAACTATGCTGGTTCTATACTGCCTCAGCCAGAGTAATGATGCTGTTTCTATACTGCCTCAGCCAGAGTAACTATGCTGGTTCTATACTGCCTCAGTCAGAGTAACTATGCTGTTTCTATACTGCCTCAGCCAGAGTAGCTATGCTGGTTCTATACTGCCTCAGTCAGAGTAACTATGCTGTTTCTATACTGCCTCAGCCAGAGTAACTATGCTGTTTCTATACTGCCTCGGGTATTTTCATATCTCAGGGAAGGGTGTTGTTGTTATGCGGTGAGGTAAAGCAGGAGAGAGAGAAAGGAAGGCAGGGAGAGAGGAAAGGAGATAGGGAGAAGCAGGAGAGAGGGAAAGGAAGGCAGGGAGAGAGGAAAGGAGATAGGGAGAAGCAGGAGAGAGGGAAAGGAAGGCAGGGAGAGAGGAAAGGAGATAGGGAGAAGCAGGAGAGAGGGAAAGGAAGGCAGGGAGAGAGGAAAGGAGATAGGGAGAAGCAGGAGAGAGGGAAAGGAAGGCAGGGAGAGAGGAAAGGAGATAGGGAGAAGCAGGAGAGAGGGAAAGGAAGGCAGGGAGAGAGGAAAGGAGATAGGGAGAAGCAGGAGAGAGGGAAAGGAAGGCAGGGAGAGAGGAAAGGAGATAGGGAGAAGCAGGAGAGAGGGAAAGGAAGGCAGGGAGAGAGGAAAGGAGATAGGGAGAAGCAGGAGAGAGGGAAAGGAAGGCAGGGAGAGAGGAAAGGAGATAGGGAGAAGCAGGAGAGAGGGAAAGGAAGGCAGGGAGAGAGGAAAGGAGATAGGGAGAAGCAGGAGAGAGGGAAGGGGGAAAGAGGAGCCAGGCGAGAGGAGAGGGGAGAAGAGGAGTGACATCAAAGCCAGGTTTCCTGCCACTGGAGAGATCGAGTGGAATAAATCTGAGAGTCTTTTACTCGTGGTGCACTGAGGGACGGTAATGAGGGCGTTGCAGCGATGAAAACACGTGTTACGGTGATGACTATTAGAGAGTTATGGGGATACTAAGGACGTTATGGTGTTGAATATGAGGGGGTCACAGTGTGGAATATGAGGGGGTCACAGTGTGGAATATGAGGGGGTCACAGTGTGGAATATGAGGGGTTACAGTGTTGAATATGAGGGGGTTACAGTGTTGAATATGAGGGGGTTACAGTGTTGACTATGAGGGGGTCACAGTGTGGAATATGAGGGGGTCACAGTGTGGAATATGAGGGGGTCACAGTGTGGAATATGAGGGGGTCACAGTGTTGAATATGAGGGGGTCACAGTGTGGAATATGAGGGGGTCACAGTGTGGAATATGAGGGGGTTACAGTGTGGAATATGAGGGGGTTACAGTGTGGAATATGAGGGGGTTACAGTGTTGAATATGAGGGGGTTACAGTGTGGAATATGAGGGGGTTACAGTGTGGAATATGAGGGGGTTACAGTGTGGAATATGAGGGGGTTACAGTGTGGAATATGAGGGGGTTACAGTGTGGAATATGAGGGGGTTACAGTGTGGAATATGAGGGGGTTACAGTGTGGAATATGAGGGGGTTACAGTGTTGAATATGAGGGGGTTACAGTGTTGACTATGAGGGGTTACAGTGTGGAATATGAGGGGGTTACAGTGTTGAATATAAGGGGGTCACAGTTTTGAATATGAGGGGGTTACAGTGTTGAATATGAGGGGGTTACAGTGTTGAATATGAGGGGGTTACAGTGTTGAATATGAGGGGGTTACAGTGTTGAATATGAGGGGGTTACAGTGTTGAATATGAGGGGGTTACAGTGTTGAATATGAGGGGGTTACAGTGTTGAATATGAGGGGGTCACAGTGTCGAATATGAGGGGGTCACAGTGTTGACTATGAGGGGGTCACAGTGTGGAATATGAGGGGGTCACAGTGTGGAATATGAGGGGGTCACAGTGTTGACTATGAGGGGGTCACAGTGTTGAATATGAGGGGGTCACAGTTTTGAATATGAGGGGTTTCAGTGTTGAATATGAGGGGGTTACAGTGTGGAATATGAGGGGGTTACAGTGTTGAATATAAGGGGGTCACAGTTTTGAATATGAGGGGGTTACAGTGTTGAATATGAGGGGGTTACAGTGTTGAATATGAGGGGGTTACAGTGTTGAATATGAGGGGGTTACAGTGTTGAATATAAGGGGGTCACAGTTTTGAATATGAGGGGGTTACAGTGTGGAATATGAGGGGGTTACAGTGTGGAATATGAGGGGGCTACAGTCTTGACTATGAGGGGGTTACAGTGTTGAATATGAGGGGGTCACAGTGTTGACTATGAGGGGGTTACAGTGTGGAATATGAGGGGGTTACAGTGTTGAATATGATGGGGTTACAGTGTTGAATATGAGGGGGTCACAGTGTTGAATATGAGGGGGTTATAGTGTTGAATATGAGGGGGTTACAGTGTGGAATATGAGGGGGTCACAGTGTTGACTATGAGGGGGTCACAGTGTGGAATATGAGGGGGTTACAGTGTTGAATATAAGGGGGTCACAGTGTTGACTATGAGGGGGTCACAGTGTTGACTATGAGGGGGTCACAGTGTTGAATATGAGGGGTTACAGTGTTGAATATGAGGGGTTACAGTGTTGAATATGAGGGGTTACAGTGTGGAATATGAGGGGTTACAGTGTTGAATATAAGGGGTCACAGTGTTGAATATGAGGGGGTTACAGTGTTGAATATGAGGGGTTACAGTGTGGAATATGAGGGGTTACAGTGTTGACTATGAGGGGTTACAGTGTTGAATATGAGGGGGTTACAGTGTTGACTATGAGGGGTCACAGTGTTGACTATGAGGGGGTTACAGTGTTGAATATGAGGGGTTACAGTGTTGACTATGAGGGGGTTACAGTGTTGACTATGAGGGGGTTACAGTGTTGAATATGAGGGGTTACAGTGTTGACTATGAGGGGTTACAGTGTTGAATATGAGGGGTTACAGTGTTGAATATGAGGGGTTACAGTGTTGAATATGAGGGGTTACAGTGTTGAATATGAGGGGTTACAGTGTTGACTATGAGGGGGTTACAGTGTTGAATATGAGGGGGTTACAGTGTTGACTATGAGGGGGTTACAGTGTTGAATATGAGGGGGCTACAGTGTTGAATATAAGGGGGTCACAGTTTTGAATATGAGGGGGTTACAGTGTGGAATATGAGGGGGTTACAGTGTGGAATATGAGGGGGCTACAGTCTTGACTATGAGGGGGTCACAGTGTTGAATATGAGGGGTTACAGTGTTGAATATGAGGGGGTCACAGTGTTGACTATGAGGGGGTTACAGTGTTGAATATAAGGGGTTACAGTGTTGACTATGAGGGGGTTACAGTGTGGAATATGAGGGGGTTACAGTGTTGAATATAAGGGGGTCACAGTTTTGAATATGAGGGGGTTACAGTGTTGAATATGAGGGGTTACAGTGTTGAATATGAGGGGGTTACAGTGTTGAATATGAGGGGGTTACAGTGTTGAATATGAGGGGTTACAGTGTTGAATATGAGGGGATTACAGTGTTGAATATGAGGGGTTACAGTGTTGAATATGAGGGGTCACAGTGTCGAATATGAGGGGTCACAGTGTTGACTATGAGGGGTCACAGTGTGGAATATGAGGGGGTCACAGTGTGGAATATGAGGGGGTCACAGTGTTGACTATGAGGGGTCACAGTGTTGAATATGAGGGGGTCACAGTTTTGAATATGAGGGGGTTTCAGTGTTGAATATGAGGGGTTACAGTGTGGAATATGAGGGGTTACAGTGTTGAATATAAGGGGTCACAGTTTTGAATATGAGGGGTTACAGTGTTGAATATGAGGGGGTTACAGTGTTGAATATGAGGGGGTTACAGTGTTGAATATGAGGGGGTTACAGTGTTGAATATAAGGGGGTCACAGTTTTGAATATGAGGGGTTACAGTGTGGAATATGAGGGGTTACAGTGTGGAATATGAGGGGGCTACAGTCTTGACTATGAGGGGGTTACAGTGTTGAATATGAGGGGGTCACAGTGTTGACTATGAGGGGGTTACAGTGTGGAATATGAGGGGGTTACAGTGTTGAATATGATGGGGTTACAGTGTTGAATATGAGGGGGTCACAGTGTTGAATATGAGGGGGTTACAGTGTTGAATATGAGGGGGTTACAGTGTGGAATATGAGGGGGTCACAGTGTTGACTATGAGGGGGTCACAGTGTGGAATATGAGGGGGTTACAGTGTTGAATATAAGGGGGTCACAGTGTTGACTATGAGGGGGTCACAGTGTTGACTATGAGGGGGTCACAGTGTTGAATATGAGGGGGTTACAGTGTTGAATATGAGGGGGTTACAGTGTTGAATATGAGGGGGTTACAGTGTGGAATATGAGGGGGTTACAGTGTTGAATATAAGGGGTCACAGTGTTGAATATGAGGGGTTACAGTGTTGAATATGAGGGGTTACAGTGTGGAATATGAGGGGGTTACAGTGTTGACTATGAGGGGTTACAGTGTTGAATATGAGGGGTTACAGTGTTGACTATGAGGGGGTCACAGTGTTGAATATGAGGGGGTTACAGTGTTGAATATGAGGGGGTTACAGTGTTGACTATGAGGGGGTTACAGTGTTGAATATGAGGGGGTTACAGTGTTGAATATGAGGGGGTTACAGTGTTGACTATGAGGGGGTTACAGTGTTGAATATGAGGGGGTTACAGTGTTGAATATGAGGGGTTACAGTGTTGAATATGAGGGGTTACAGTGTTGAATATGAGGGGTTACAGTGTTGACTATGAGGGGGTTACAGTGTTGAATATGAGGGGGTTACAGTGTTGACTATGAGGGGTTACAGTGTTGAATATGAGGGGCTACAGTGTTGAATATAAGGGGGTCACAGTTTTGAATATGAGGGGGTTACAGTGTGGAATATGAGGGGTTACAGTGTGGAATATGAGGGGGCTACAGTCTTGACTATGAGGGGTCACAGTGTTGAATATGAGGGGTTACAGTGTTGAATATGAGGGGGTCACAGTGTTGACTATGAGGGGGTTACAGTGTTGAATATAAGGGGGTTACAGTGTTGAATATGGGGGGGGTTACAGTGTTGACTATGAGGGGGTCACAGTGTGGAATATGAGGAGGTTACGGTTTTGACTATGAGGGGGTTACAGTGTTGACTATGAGGGATTTACAGTTTGCAGGTACAGGCTACAAGGAGAGGGGTACTAGACAGCAGGTACAGGCTACAAGGAGAGGGGTACTAGACAGTTAGCAGGTACAGGCTACAAGGAGAGGGGTTCTAGACAGCAGGTACAGGCTACAAGGAGAGGGCTACTAGACAGCAGGTACAGACTACAAGGAGAGGGGTACTAGACTGTTAACAGGTACAGGCTACAAGGAGAGGGGTTCTAGACAGCAGGTACAGGCTACAAGGAGAGGGGTACTAGACAGTTAGCAGGTACAGGCTACAAGGAGAGGGGTTCTAGACAGCAGGTACAGGCTACAAGGAGAGGGGTACTAGACAGCAGG
This sequence comes from Oncorhynchus keta, assembly GCF_023373465.1. NCBI lineage: Eukaryota > Metazoa > Chordata > Actinopteri > Salmoniformes > Salmonidae > Oncorhynchus > Oncorhynchus keta. The sequence goes on from NC_068455.1 coordinate 2,057,101, forward strand.
TACAGGCTACAAGGAGAGGGGTACTAGACAGTTAGCAGGTACAGGCTACAATGTGAGGGGTTCTAGACAGTTAGCAGGTACAGGCTACAAGGAGAGGGGTTCTAGACAGTTAGCAGGTACAGGCTACAAGGAGAGGGGTTCTACACAGTGAGCAGGTACAGGCTACAAGGAGAGGGGTACTAGACAGTTAGCAGGTACAGGCTACAAGGAGAGGGCTACTAGACAGTTAGCAGGTACAGGCTACAAGGAGAGGGGTACTAGACAGTTAGCAGGTACAGGCTACAAGGAGAGGGGTACTAGACAGTTAGCAGGTACAGGCTACAACGTGAGGGGTTCTAGACAGCAGGTACAGGCTACAAGGAGAGGGGTACTAGACAGTTAGCAGGTACAGGCTACAAGGAGAGGGGTACTAGACAGTGAGCAGGTACAGACTACAAGGAGAGGGGTACTAGACAGTTAGCAGGTACAGGCTACAACGTGAGGGGTTCTAGACAGCAGGTACAGGCTACAAGGAGAGGGGTACTAGACAGTTAGCAGGTACAGGCTACAAGGAGAGGGGTACTAGACAGTTAGCAGGTACAGACTACAAGGAGAGGGCTACTAGACAGTTAGCAGGTACAGGCTACAAGGAGAGGGGTACTAGACAGTTAGCAGGTACAGGCTACAAGGAGAGGGGTACTAGACAGTTAGCAGGTACAGGCTACAAGGAGAGGGGTACTAGACAGTTAGCAGGTACAGACTACAAGGAGAGGGGTACTAGACAGTTAGCAGGTACAGACTACAAGGAGAGGGGTACTAGACAGTTAGCAGGTACAGGCTACAAGGAGAGGGGTACTAGACAGTTAGCAGGTACAGACTACAAGGAGAGGGCTACTAGACAGTTAGCAGGTACAGGCTACAAGGAGAGGGGTACTAGACAGTTAGCAGGTACAGGCTACAAGGAGAGGGGTTCTAGACAGCAGGTACAGGCTACAAGGAGAGGGGTACTAGACAGTTAGCAGGTAGGCTACAAGGAGAGGGGCTCTAGACAGCAGGTACAGGCTACAAGGAGAGGGGTACTGGACAGCAGGTACAGGCTACAAGGAGAGGAGTACTAGACAGTTAGCAGGTACAGGCTACAAGGAGAGGGGTTCTAGACAGCAGGTACAGGCTACAAGGAGAGGGGTACTAGACAGCAGGTACAGGCTACAAGGAGAGGGGTACTAGACAGTTAGCAGGTACAGGCTACAATGTGAGGGGTTCTAGACAGTTAGCAGGTACAGGCTACAAGGAGAGGGGTTCTAGACAGTTAGCAGATACAGGCTACAAGGAGAGAGGTTCTAGACACCTAATATTATGCCCTAACTTACACTACTGGGGAATTGTAATGTGTGTGTGTGTGTGTGTGTGTGTGTGTGTGTGTGTGTGTGTGTGTGTGTGTGTGTGTGTGTGTGTGTGTGTGTGTGTGTGTGTGTGTGTGTGTGTGTGTGTGTGTGTGTGTGTGTGTGTGTGTGTGTGTGTGTGTGTGTGTGTGTGTGTGTGTGTGTGTGTGTGTGTGTGTCAGATACCTAAGAAACCTTGAACAACCTGCACTTACACAACAAAGTTTGCCATTTAACTGACACTCTCAACTGTTTAGTGCATTCATCTTAAGTGATATGACTCAGATGCAGAATGTTAACAGTAGGGACAGGAAGGACACCCATATAAAATACCTCACCTGTTGTGGCTGAATAGATGTGCCCTCTCCTTCCTATCAAGGCAAGGGCTGATTTCAAGGTTTTATTGCTAACCTACAAAGCATTACATGGGCTTGCTCCTACCTATCTCTCTGATTTGGTCCTGCCGTACATACCTACACGTACGCTACGGTCACAAGACGCAGGCCTCCTAATTGTCCCTAGAATTTCTAAGCAAACAGCTGGAGGCAGGGCTTTCTCCTATAGAGCTCAATTTTTATGGAATGGTCTGCCTACCCATGTGAGAGACGGAGACTCAGTCTCAACCTTTAAGTCTTTACTGAAGACTCGTCTCTTCGATAGGTCCTATGATTGAGTGTAGTCTGGCCCAGGAGTGGGAAGGTGAACGGAAAGGCACTGGAGCGACGAACAGCCCTTGCTGTCTCTGCCTGGCTGGTTCCCCTCTTTCCACTAGGATTCTCTGCCTCTAACCCTATTACAGGGGCTGAGTCACTGGCTTACTGGTGCTCTCCCATGCCGTCCCTAGGAGGGGTGTGTCACTTGAGTGGGTTGAGTCACTGACGTGATCTTCCTGTCTGGGTTGGTGCCCCCCCCCCCCCTCGGGTTCGTGCCGTGGCGGAGATCTTTGTGGGCTATACTCAGCCTTGTCTCAGGATGGTATGTTGGTGTTTGAAGATATCCCTCTAGTGGTGTGGGGGCTGTGCTTTGGCAAAGTTGAACAGTTGAAGTAGGAAGTTTACATACACTTTAGCCAACTACATTTAAACTCAGTTTTTCACAATTCTTGACATTTAATCCTCGTGACAATTCCTTATCTTAGGTCAGTTAGGATCACCACTTTATTTTAAGAATGTGAAATGTCAGAATAATAGAGAGAATTATTTATTTCAGCTTTTATTTCTTTCATCACATTCCCTGTGGGTCAGAAGTTTACATACACACAATTAGTACTTGGTAGCAAGTACTAAATTGTTTAAATTGTTGAACTTGGGACAAACTTTTCGGGTAGCTTTCCACAAGCTTCCCACAATAAGTCAGGTGAATTTTGGCCCATTCCTCCTGACAGAGCTGGTGTAACTGAGTCAGGTTTGTACGCCTCCTTGCTCACACATGCTTTTTCAGTTCTGCCCACAAATTTTCTATAGGATTGAGGTCAGGGCTTTGTGATGGCCACTCCAATACCTTGACTTTGTTGTCCTTAACCTTGACTTTGATGTCCTTACGTTTGCGACCAAGCTTTAACTACCTTACTGATGTCTTGAGATGTTGCTTCAATATATTCACTGAATTTTCCACCCTCATGATGCCATCTATTTTGTGAAGTGCACCAGTCCCTCCTGCAGTAAAGCAACCCCACAACATGATGCTGCCACCCCCGTGCTTCACGGTTGGGATGGTGTTCTTCGGCTTGCAAGCCCCCCCCCCCTTTTTCCTCTAAACATAACGCTGGTCATTATGGCCAAACAGTTCTATTTTTGTTTCATCAGACCAGAGGACAATTCTCCAACTAGTACGATATTTGTCCCCATGTGCAGTTGCAAACCGTAGTCTGGCTTCTTTATGGCGGTTTTGGAGCAGTGGCTTCTTCCTTGCTGAAGTTATTTCGCTGTTGGACTCGTTTTACTGTGGATATAGATACTTTTGTACCTGTTTCCTCCAGCATCTTGACAAGATCCTTTCCTGTTGTTCTGGGATTGATTTGCACTTTTCTCTAGGAGACAGAATGCGTCTCCTTCCTGAGCGGTATGATGGCTGCGTGGTCCCATGATGTTTATACTTGCGTACTATTGTTTGTACAGATGAACGTGGTACCTTCAGGCATTTGGAAATTGCACCCAAGGATGAACCAGACTTGTGGAGTTCTACAATTTTTTTCTCAGAGGTCTTGGCTGATTTCTTTTGATTTTCCCATGATGTCAAGCAAGGAGGTTATACGTTTGAAGGTAGGCCTTGAAATATATCCACAGGTACACCTCCAATTGACTCAGAAGCTTCTAAAGCCAAGACATCATTTTCTGGAATTTTCCAAGCTGTTTAAAGGCACTTAGTGGATGTAAACTTCTGACCCACTTGAATTGTGATACAGTGAATTATCAGTGAAATAATCTGTCTGTAAACAATTGTTGGAGAAATGACTTGTGTCCTGCACAAAGTAGATGTCCTAACCGACTTGCCAAAACTATATTTTGTTAACAAGACATTTGTTGAGTGGTTGAAAAACAAGGTTTAATGACTCCAACCTAAGTGTATGTAAACTTCCAACTTCAAATGTATATACAGTATATATATCCTGCCTGGTTGTCCCTGTCTGGGGGTATCGTCGGACAGGGCCACAGAGTCCCCCGACCCCCCGTCTCAGTCTCCACTATCTATGCTGCAATAGTCTATGTGCAGGGGGGCTAGGGTCTGTTATATCTGGTGTCCTGTGTAAATTTAAGATGCTTCTCTAAATCTCTCTCCCTCCCCTCCCGGAGGACTTGAGCCCTGGCTCCATGCCTCAGGACTACCTGGCCCAATGAGTCCTGATTGTCCCCAGTCCACCTGGTCATGCTGCTGCTCTAGTTTTAGCTGTAATGCCTATGGCTAGGGAACGTTGACCTGTTCACCGAATGTGCTACCTTGTCCGGGAACAGCTGCTTTCAACTCTCTCTCTGTCTCTACCGCACCTACTGTCTCGACCTCTGAATGCTTGGCTATGAGTAGCCAACTGACATTTACTCCTGAGGTGCTGACCTTTTGCACCCTCTACAACTACTGTGATTATTATTATTGGACCCTGTTGGTCATCTATGAACGTTTGAACATCTTGAAGAACAATCTGGCCTTAACTGGCCCTGTCTACATACTACATACTACATACTATAGGACTATACATACTATAGGACTACATACTACATACTACATACTATAGGACTATACATACTATAGGACTATACATACTATAGGACTACATACTATAGGGCTACATACTATAGGACTACACATACTATAGGACTATACATACTATAGGACTACAAACTACATACTACATACTACATACTATAGGGCTACATACTACATACTATAGGACGACATACTATAGGACTACAAACTACATACTACATACTACATACTACAGGGCTACATACTATAGGACTATACATACTATAGGACTACAAACTACATACTACATACTACATACTACAGGGCTACATACTATAGGACTATACATACTATAGGACTACAAACTACATACTACATACTACATACTATAGGACGACATACTATAGGGCTACATACTATAGGGCTACATACTATAGGACTATACATACTATAGGACTACAAACTACATACTACATACTATAGGACTACATACTACATACTACATACTATAGGACTACATACTATAGGGCTACATACTATAGGGCTACATACTATAGGACTACATACAACAAACTATAGGGCTACAAACTACATACTACATACTACATACTATAGGACGACATACTATAGGACAACATACTACATACTACATACTATAGGGCTACATACTATAGGACTACATACTACATACTATAGGGCTACAAACTACATACTATAGGACTACATACTACATACTATAGGGCTACATACTATAGGACTACATACTACATACTATAGGGCTACAAACTACATACTATAGGACTACATACTACATACTATAGGGCTACATACTATAGGACTACATACAACAAACTATAGGGCTACAAACTACATACTATAGGACTACATACTACATACTACATACTATAGGGCTACATACTATAGGACTACATACTACATACTATAGGGCTACATACTATAGGACTACATACTACATACTATAGGGCTACATACTATAGGACTACATACTACATACTATAGGGCTACAAACTACATACTACATACTGCATACTATAGGACGACATACTATAGGACTACATACTACATACTACATACTATAGGGCTACATATTATAGGACTACATACTACATACTATAGGGCTACAAACTACATACTATAGGACTACATACTACATACTATAGGGCTACAAACTACATACTATAGGACTACATACTACATACTACATACTATAGGGCTACATACTATAGCACTACATACAACAAACTATAGGGCTACAAACTACATACTATAGGACTACATACTACATACTACATACTATAGGGCTACATACTATAGGACTACATACTACATAGTATAGGACTACATACTACATACTATAGGGCTACATACTATAGGACTACATACTACATACTATAGGGCTACATACTATAGGACTACATACTACATACTATAGGGCTACATACTATAGGACTACATACTACATACTATAGGACTACATACTACGTACTACATACTGTAGGGCTACATACTATATGACTACATACTATAGGACTACATACTACATACTATAGGACTACATACTACGTACTACATACTATAGGACTACATACTATAGGACTACATACTACATACTGCATACTATAGGACTACATACTATAGGACTACATACTATATACTACATACTATAGGACTATACATACTATAGGACTACATACTATATACGACATACTATAGGACTACACACTATAGGACTGCATACTATAGGACTACATACTACATACTATAGGACTACATACTATATACTACATACTATAGGACTACATACTACATACTACATACTATAGGACTACATACTATATACTACATACTATAGGACTACATACTATATACTACATACTATAGGACTACATACTACATACTACATACTATAGGACTACATACTATATACTACATACTATAGGACTACATACCACATACTATAGGACTACATACTACATACTACATACTATAGGACTACATACTATAGGACTACATACTACATACTATAGGACTACATACTATATACTACATACTATAGGACTACATACTACATACTACATACTATAGGACTACATACTATATACTACATACTATAGGACTACATACTACATACTATAGGACTACATACTATAGGACTACATACTACATACTACATACTATAGGGCTACATACTATAGGACTACATACTACATACTATAGGGCTACAAACTACATACTATAGGACTACATACTACATACTACATACTATAGGACTACATACTATATGACTACATACTACATACTACATGGCTACATACTACATACTATAGGACTACATACTATAGGACTACATACTACATACTATATACTATAGGACTACATACTATATACTATAGGACTACATACTACATACTATATACTATAGGACTACATACTATAGGACTACATACTACATACTACATACTATAGGGCTACATACTATATGACTACATACTACATACTATATACTATAGGACTACATACTACATACTATATACTATAGGACTACATACTATATACTATAGGACTACATACTATATACTATAGGACTACATACTACATACTATATACTATAGGACTACATACTATATACTATAGGACTACATACTACATACTATATACTATAGGACTACATACTATAGGACTACATACTACCTACTACATACTATAGGGCTACATACTATATGACTACATACTACATACTATAGGACTACATACTATATACTATAGGACTACATACTACATACTACAGGGCTACATACTACATACTATAGGACTACATACTATAGGACTACATACTACATACTACATACTATATGACTACATACTACATACTATAGGACTACATACTATATACTATAGGACTACATACTACATACTATATACTATAGGACTACATACTATATACTATAGGACTACATACTATATACTATAGGACTACATACTATAGGACTACATACTACATACTACATACTATATACTATATACTATAGGACTACATACTATATGACTACATACTACATACTATAGGACTACATACTATATACTATAGGACTACATACTACATACTACAGGGCTACATACTACATACTATAGGACTACATACTATAGGGCTACATACTATATGACTACATACTACATACTATAGGACTACATACTACATACTATAGGACTACATACTATATACTATAGGACTACATACTAGATACTATATACTATAGGACTACATACTACATACTATAGGACTACATACTACATACTATAGGACTACATACTGTAGCTAATCAAAGCATTTAGCTACAAACGCCTGTTCTCACCATTTTCCGTTGAATTCATCTGACTTTCTTTCAACTCATAAGCCATGTTCTATTTGTTTCATAGTTGATGTGTAATCATATTTCACGACAGAACACAATATGTCTGTCAGGGAATGCTATTCTGATATGTCAGATGAAGAGTTAGACCAGAAAGTCAGGACCATTAAGGCAAGGATGCCCCATGCCGGCTTTAAGATGGTCAGAGGAAGTCTCAGAGCAACGGGAGTCTTCGTAGCGTTTAGATGGTGCCCCATGCGGGCTTTAAGATGGTCAGAGGGAGTCTCAGAGCAACGGGAGTCTTCGTAGCGTTTAGATGGTGCCCCATGCGGGCTTTAAGATGGTCAGAGGGAGTCTCAGAGCAACGGGAGTCTTCGTAGCGTTTAGATGGTGCCCCATGCGGGCTTTAAGATGGTCAGAGGGAGTCTCAGAGCAACGGGCCATCGTGTACAATGGAGAAGAGTTATGGAGTCTTCGTAGCGTTTAGATGGTGCAGGTATCATTGCCAGAATGATCTAGCTGCGTCGGCAAAGACACTCTGTTCCTGCTCCCCTGTCTCTCATCCACACTGATACACATCACATTTTTTTATTATTTTATTCGAAGCCAAATGTTCAATGATGTATGACATTTGAGTTGTTCATCAACGGGTAACATGAATAATGACGCAGGTTAAACATTTATCTTTTAATTCCAATGCTTTTATTCAAGATACAACAGGTAAGTATATTATTTCGTATGCATATTGCATATGTCCCATCACCACAATACCAGTCTGGTGTAAAGCACATGTCCCATCACCACAATACCAGTCTGGTGTAAAGCACATGTCCCATCACCACAACACCAGTCTGGTGTAAAGCATATGTCCCATCACCTAATGAACAACCACAATACCAGTCTGGTGTAAAGCATATGTCCCATCACCACAATACCAGTCTGGTGTAAAGCATATGTCCCATCACCTAATGAACAACCACAATACCAGTCTGGTGTAAAGCACATGTCCCATCACCTAATGAACAACCACAATACCAGTCTGGTGTAAAGCATATGTCCCATCACCTAATGAACAACCACAATACCAGTCTGGTGTAAAGCATATGTCCCATCACCACAATACCAGTCTGGTGTAAAGCACATGTCCCATCACCTCAATACCAGTCTGGTGTAAAGCACATGTCCCATCACCACAATACCAGTCTGGTGTAAAGCATATGTCCCATCACCACAATACCAGTCTGGTGTAAAGCATATGTCCCATCACCACAATACCAGTCTGGTGTAAAGCATATGTCCCATCACCACAATACCAGTCTGGTGTTCAGCATATGTCCCATCACCACAATACCAGTCTGGTGTAAAGCATATGTCCCATCACCACAATACCAGTCTGGTGTAAAGCATATGTCCCATCACCACAATACCAGTCTGGTGTAAAGCATATGTCCCATCACCACAATACCAGTCTGGTGTAAAGCACATGTCCCATCACCACAATACCAGTCTGGTGTAAAGCATATGTCCCATCACCTCAATACCAGTCTGGTGTAAAGCACATGTCCCATCACCACAATACCAGTCTGGTGTAAAGCACATGTCCCATCACCACAATACCAGTCTGGTGTTCAGCATATGTCCCATCACCTCAATACCAGTCTGGTGTAAAGCACATGTCCCATCACCACAATACCAGTCTGGTGTTCAGCATATGTCCCATCACCTCAATACCAGTCTGGTGTAAAGCATATGTCCCATCACCACAATACCAGTCTGGTGTAAAGCACATGTCCCATCACCACAATACCAGTCTGGTGTTCAGCATATGTCCCATCACCTCAATACCAGTCTGGTGTAAAGCATATGTCCCATCACCACAATACCAGTCTGGTGTAAAGCATATGTCCCATCACCTAATGAACAACCACAATACCAGTCTGGTGTAAAGCACATGTCCCATCACCACAATACCAGTCTGGTGTAAAGCATATGTCCCATCACCACAATACCAGTCTGGTGTAAAGCACATGTCCCATCACCACAATACCAGTCTGGTGTAAAGCATATGTCCCATCACCACAATACCAGTCTGGTGTAAAGCATATGTCCCATCACCACAATACCAGTCTGGTGTAAAGCACATGTCCCATCACCACAATACCAGTCTGGTGTAAAGCATATGTCCCATCACCACAATACCAGTCTGGTGTAAAGCATATGTCCCATCACCTCAATACCAGTCTGGTGTAAAGCATATGTCCCATCACCACAATACCAGTCTGGTGTAAAGCATATGTCCCATCACCACAATACCAGTCTGGTGTAAAGCATATGTCCCATCACTACAATACCAGTCTGGTGTAAAGCATATGTCCCATCACCACAATACCAGTCTGGTGTAAAGCATATGTCCCATCACCACAATACCAGTCTGGTGTAAAGCATATGTCCCATCACTACAATACCAGTCTGGTGTAAAGCATATGTCCCATCACCACAATACCAGTCTGGTGTAAAGCATATGTCCCATCACCACAATACCAGTCTGGTGTAAAGCATATGTCCCATCACCTCAATACCAGTCTGGTGTAAAGCATATGTCCCATCACCTAATGAACAACCACAATACCAGTCTGGTGTAAAGCACATGTCCCATCACCACAATACCAGTCTGGTGTAAAGCATATGTCCCATCACCACAATACCAGTCTGGTGTAAAGCATATGTCCCATCACCACAATACCAGTCTGGTGTTCAGCATATGTCCCATCACCACAATACCAGTCTGGTGTTCAGCATATGTCCCATCACCTCAATACCAGTCTGGTGTAAAGCATATGTCCCATCACCACAATACCAGTCTGGTGTTCAGCATATGTCCCATCACCACAATACCAGTCTGGTGTAAAGCATATGTCCCATCACTACAATACCAGTCTGGTGTAAAGCATATGTCCCATCACCTCAATACCAGTCTGGTGTAAAGCATATGTCCCATCACCACAATACCAGTCTGGTGTAAAGCATATGTCCCATCACCTCAATACCAGTCTGGTGTAAAGCATATGTCCCATCACCACAACACCAGTCTGGTGTAAAGCACATGTCCCATCACTACAATACCAGTCTGGTGTTCAGCATATGTCCCATCACCACAATACCAGTCTGGTGTTCAGCATATGTCCCATCACCACAATACCAGTCTGGTGTTCAGCATATGTCCCATCACTACAATACCAGTCTGGTGTAAAGCATATGTCCCATCACCACAATACCAGTCTGGTGTAAAGCATATGTCCCATCACTACAATACCAGTCTGGTGTAAAGCATATGTCCCATCACCTCAATACCAGTCTGGTGTAAAGCATATGTCCCATCACCACAATACCAGTCTGGTGTAAAGCATATGTCCCATCACCACAATACCAGTCTGGTGTTCAGCATATGTCCCATCACTACAATACCAGTCTGGTGTAAAGCACATGTCCCATCACCACAATACCAGTCTGGTGTAAAGCATATGTCCCATCACCACAATACCAGTCTGGTGTAAAGCATATGTCCCATCACCTCAATACCAGTCTGGTGTAAAGCATATGTCCCATCACCACAATACCAGTCTGGTGTAAAGCATATGTCCCATCACTACAACACCAGTCTGGTGTAAAGCATATGTCCCATCACCACAATACCAGTCTGGTGTTCAGCATATGTCCCATCACCACAATACCAGTCTGGTGTAAAGCATATGTCCCATCACTACAATACCAGTCTGGTGTAAAGCACATGTCCCATCACCACAATACCAGTCTGGTGTTCAGCATATGTCCCATCACCTCAATACCAGTCTGGTGTAAAGCATATGTCCCATCACCACAATACCAGTCTGGTGTAAAGCATATGTCCCATCACCTAATGAACAACCACAATACCAGTCTGGTGTAAAGCATATGTCCCATCACCACAATACCAGTCTGGTGTAAAGCACATGTCCCATCACCACAATACCAGTCTGGTGTAAAGCATATGTCCCATCACCTCAATACCAGTCTGGTGTAAAGCATATGTCCCATCACCTAATGAACAACCACAATACCAGTCTGGTGTAAAGCATATGTCCCATCACCACAATACCAGTCTGGTGTAAAGCATATGTCCCATCACCTAATGAACAACCACAATACCAGTCTGGTGTAAAGCACATGTCCCATCACCTAATGAACAACCACAATACCAGTCTGGTGTAAAGCACATGTCCCATCACCTAATGAACAACCACAATACCAGTCTGGTGTAAAGCATATGTCCCATCACCTCAATACCAGTCTGGTGTAAAGCATATGTCCCATCACCACAATACCAGTCTGGTGTAAAGCACATGTCCCATCACCTAATGAACAACCACAATACCAGTCTGGTGTAAAGCATATGTCCCATCACCTCAATACCAGTCTGGTGTAAAGCATATGTCCCATCACCACAATACCAGTCTGGTGTAAAGCATATGTCCCATCACCACAATACCAGTCTGGTGTAAAGCACATGTCCCATCACCTAATGAACAACCACAATACCAGTCTGGTGTAAAGCATATGTCCCATCACCACAATACCAGTCTGGTGTAAAGCATATGTCCCATCACCACAATACCAGTCTGGTGTAAAGCATATGTCCCATCACCACAATACCAGTCTGGTGTAAAGCATATGTCCCATCACCTCAATACCAGTCTGGTGTAAAGCATATGTCCCATCACCACAATACCAGTCTGGTGTAAAGCATATGTCCCATCACCTCAATACCAGTCTGGTGTAAAGCATATGTCCCATCACCACAATACCAGTCTGGTGTAAAGCACATGTCCCATCACCTAATGAACAACCACAATACCAGTCTGGTGTAAAGCATATGTCCCATCACCACAATACCAGTCTGGTGTAAAGCACATGTCCCATCACCTAATGAACAACCACAATACCAGTCTGGTGTAAAGCATATGTCCCATCACCACAATACCAGTCTGGTGTAAAGCATATGTCCCATCACCTAATGAACAACCACAATACCAGTCTGGTGTAAAGCATATGTCCCATCACCACAATACCAGTCTGGTGTAAAGCACATGTCCCATCACCACAATACCAGTCTGGTGTACAGCACATGTCCCATCACCACAATACCAGTCTGGTGTAAAGCATATGTCCCATCACCACAATACCAGTCTGGTGTAAAGCATATGTCCCATCACCTAATGAACAACCACAACACCAGTCTGGTGTAAAGCATATGTCCCATCACCTCAATACCAGTCTGGTGTAAAGCATATGTCCCATCACCTAATGAACAACCACAACACCAGTCTGGTGTAAAGCATATGTCCCATCACCTCAATACCAGTCTGGTGTAAAGCATATGTCCCATCACCTAATGAACAACCACAACACCAGTCTGGTGTAAAGCATATGTCCCATCACCTCAATACCAGTCTGGTGTAAAGCATATGTCCCATCACCACAATACCAGTCTGGTGTAAAGCATATGTCCCATCACCTCAATACCAGTCTGGTGTAAAGCATATGTCCCATCACCACAATACCAGTCTGGTGTAAAGCATATGTCCCATCACCTCAATACCAGTCTGGTGTAAAGCATATGTCCCATCACCACAATACCAGTCTGGTGTAAAGCATATGTCCCATCACCACAATACCAGTCTGGTGTAAAGCATATGTCCCATCACCACAATACCAGTCTGGTGTAAAGCACATGTCCCATCACCACAATACCAGTCTGGTGTAAAGCATATGTCCCATCACCACAATACCAGTCTGGTGTAAAGCACATGTCCCATCACCACAATACCAGTCTGGTGTAAAGCATATGTCCCATCACCTAATGAACAACCACAATACCAGTCTGGTGTAAAGCATATGTCCCATCACCACAATACCAGTCTGGTGTAAAGCATATGTCCCATCACCTAATGAACAACCACAATACCAGTCTGGTGTAAAGCATATGTCCCATCACCACAATACCAGTCTGGTGTAAAGCATATGTCCCATCACCACAATACCAGTCTGGTGTAAAGCACATGTCCCATCACCACAATACCAGTCTGGTGTAAAGCACATGTCCCATCACCTCAATACCAGTCTGGTGTTCAGCATATGTCCCATCACCTAATGAACAACCACAGCACCAGTCTGGTGTAAAGCATATGTCCCATCATCTAATGAACAACCACAATACCAGTCTGGTGTAAAGCACATGTCCCATCATCTAATGAACAACCACAATACCAGTCTGGTGTTCAGCATATGTCCCATCACCACAATACCAGTCTGGTGTTCAGCATATGTCCCATCACCACAATACCAGTCTGGTGTAAAGCATATGTCCCATCACCTCAATACCAGTCTGGTGTAAAGCATATGTCCCATCACCACAATACCAGTCTGGTGTAAAGCATATGTCCCATCACCACAATACCAGTCTGGTGTTCAGCATATGTCCCATCACCACAATACCAGTCTGGTGTAAAGCACATGTCCCATCACTACAATACCAGTCTGGTGTTCAGCATATGTCCCATCACCACAATACCAGTCTGGTGTAAAGCATATGTCCCATCACCACAATACCAGTCTGGTGTAAAGCACATGTCCCATCACCACAATACCAGTCTGGTGTTCAGCATATGTCCCATCACCACAATACCAGTCTGGTGTTCAGCATATGTCCCATCACCACAATACCAGTCTGGTGTAAAGCATATGTCCCATCACCTCAATACCAGTCTGGTGTAAAGCATATGTCCCATCACTACAACACCAGTCTGGTGTAAAGCATATGTCCCATCACCAGAATACCAGTCTGGTGTAAAGCATATGTCCCATCACCTAATGAACAACCACAATACCAGTCTGGTGTAAAGCATATGTCCCATCACCTAATGAACAACCACAATACCAGTCTGGTGTAAAGCATATGTCCCATCACCACAATACCAGTCTGGTGTAAAGCACATGTCCCATCACCACAATACCAGTCTGGTGTAAAGCACATGTCCCATCACCTAATGAACAACCACAATACCAGTCTGGTGTAAAGCATATGTCCCATCACCACAATACCAGTCTGGTGTAAAGCATATGTCCCATCACCTAATGAACAACCACAATACCAGTCTGGTGTAAAGCACATGTCCCATCACCTAATGAACAACCACAATACCAGTCTGGTGTAAAGCATATGTCCCATCACCACAATACCAGTCTGGTGTAAAGCATATGTCCCATCACCACAATACCAGTCTGGTGTAAAGCACATGTCCCATCACCACAATACCAGTCTGGTGTAAAGCACATGTCCCATCACCACAATACCAGTCTGGTGTAAAGAATATGTCCCATCACCTAATGAACAACCACAATACCAGTCTGGTGTAAAGCATATGTCCCATCACCACAATACCAGTCTGGTGTAAAGCACATGTCCCATCACCTAATGAACCTAATGAAACCACAATACCAGTCTGGTGTAAAGCATATGTCCCATCACCACAATACCAGTCTGGTGTAAAGCATATGTCCCATCACCACAATACCAGTCTGGTGTAAAGCATATGTCCCATCACCACAATACCAGTCTGGTGTAAAGCATATGTCCCATCACCACAATACCAGTCTGGTGTAAAGCATATGTCCCATCACCTCAATACCAGTCTGGTGTAAAGCATATGTCCCATCACCACAATACCAGTCTGGTGTAAAGCATATGTCCCATCACCTCAATACCAGTCTGGTGTAAAGCACATGTCCCATCACCTAATGAACAACCACAATACCAGTCTGGTGTAAAGCATATGTCCCATCACCACAATACCAGTCTGGTGTAAAGCATATGTCCCATCACCTCAATACCAGTCTGGTGTAAAGCATATGTCCCATCACCACAATACCAGTCTGGTGTAAAGCATATGTCCCATCACCACAATACCAGTCTGGTGTAAAGCACATGTCCCATCACCTAATGAACAACCACAATACCAGTCTGGTGTAAAGCATATGTCCCATCACCACAATACCAGTCTGGTGTAAAGCACATGTCCCATCACCTAATGAACAACCACAATACCAGTCTGGTGTAAAGCATATGTCCCATCACCACAATACCAGTCTGGTGTAAAGCATATGTCCCATCACCACAATACCAGTCTGGTGTAAAGCATATGTCCCATCACCTAATGAACAACCACAATACCAGTCTGGTGTAAAGCATATGTCCCATCACCACAATACCAGTCTGGTGTAAAGCATATGTCCCATCACCTCAATACCAGTCTGGTGTTCAGCATATGTCCCATCACCACAATACCAGTCTGGTGTAAAGCATATGTCCCATCACCTCAATACCAGTCTGGTGTTCAGCACATGTCCCATCACCACAATACCAGTCTGGTGTAAAGCATATGTCCCATCACCACAATACCAGTCTGGTGTAAAGCATATGTCCCATCACTACAATACCAGTCTGGTGTAAAGCATATGTCCCATCACCACAATACCAGTCTGGTGTAAAGCATATGTCCCATCACCTAATGAACAACCACAATACCAGTCTGGTGTAAAGCATATGTCCCATCACCACAATACCAGTCTGGTGTAAAGCATATGTCCCATCACTACAATACCAGTCTGGTGTAAAGCATATGTCCCATCACTACAATACCAGTCTGGTGTAAAGCATATGTCCCATCACCACAATACCAGTCTGGTGTAAAGCATATGTCCCATCACTACAATACCAGTCTGGTGTAAAGCATATGTCCCATCACCACAATACCAGTCTGGTGTAAAGCATATGTCCCATCACCTCAATACCAGTCTGGTGTAAAGCATATGTCCCATCACCTCAATACCAGTCTGGTGTAAAGCATATGTCCCATCACCTAATGAACAACCACAATACCAGTCTGGTGTTCAGCATATGTCCCATCACCACACTACCAGTCTGGTGTAAAGCACATGTCCCATCACCTAATGAACAACCACAATACCAGTCTGGTGTAAAGCATATGTCCCATCACCACAATACCAGTCTGGTATAAAGCATATGTCCCATCACCTCAATACCAGTCTGGTGTAAAGCACATGTCCCATCACCTAATGAACAACCACAATACCAGTCTGGTATAAAGCACATGTCCCATCACCACAATACCAGTCTGGTATAAAGCATATGTCCCATCACCACAATACCAGTCTGGTATAAAGCATATGTCCCATCACCTCAATACCAGTCTGGTGTAAAGCATATGTCCCATCACCACAATACCAGTCTGGTGTAAAGCATATGTCCCATCACCTAATGAACAACCACAATACCAGTCTGGTGTTAAGCACATGTCCCATCACCACAATACCAGTCTGGTGTAAAGCATATGTCCCATCACCTAATGAACAACCACAATACCAGTCTGGTGTAAAGCACATGTCCCATCACCTCAATACCAGTCTGGTGTAAAGCATATGTCCCATCACCTAATGAACAACCACAATACCAGTCTGGTGTAAAGCACATGTCCCATCACCTAATGAACAACCACAATACCAGTCTGGTGTAAAGCACATGTCCCATCACCACAATACCAGTCTGGTGTAAAGCATATGTCCCATCACCTAATGAACAACCACAATACCAGTCTGGTGTAAAGCATATGTCCCATCACCTAATGAACAACCACAATACCAGTCTGGTGTAAAGCACATGTCCCATCACCACAATACCAGTCTGGTGTAAAGCATATGTCCCATCACCTAATGAACAACCACAATACCAGTCTGGTGTTCAGCATATGTCCCATCACCACAATACCAGTCTGGTGTAAAGCATATGTCCCATCACCACAATACCAGTCTGGTGTAAAGCATATGTCCCATCACCTCAATACCAGTCTGGTGTAAAGCATATGTCCCATCACCTAATGAACAACCACAATACCAGTCTGGTGTAAAGCATATGTCCCATCACCACAATACCAGTCTGGTGTAAAGCATATGTCCCATCACCACAATACCAGTCTGGTGTAAAGCATATGTCCCATCACCACAATACCAGTCTGGTGTAAAGCATATGTCCCATCACCTAATGAACAACCACCAGTCTGGTGTAAAGTATATGTCCCATCACCACAATACCAGTCTGGTGTAAAGCACATGTCCCATCATCACAATACCAGTCTGGTGTAAAGCATATGTCCCATCACCACAATACCAGTCTGGTGTAAAGCACATGTCCCATCACCACAATACCAGTCTGGTGTAAAGCACATGTCCCATCACCACAATACCAGTCTGGTGTAAAGCACATGTCCCATCACCACAACACCAGTCTGGTGTTCATCTCTCTCGGGCGGCAGCGTAGCCTAGTGGTTAGAGTGTTGGACTAGTAACCAGAAGGTTGCGAGTTCAAACCCCCGAGCTGACAAGGTACAAATCTGTCGTTCTGCCCCTGAACAGGCAGTTAACCCACTGTTTTGAAAATAAGAATATGTTCTTAACTGACTTGCCTGGTAAAATAAAGGTTAAAAAAAAAAAAAAAATGACATCTGCTGCTTTAGATTCAACGGTCTTAAATCTCAGTTATTGTTTTTAAATCTACAAACAAAAACTATTTTCTTTCCTTTCAGAGTCCGAGCTGATCAAGGGGTTGAACATGTAGATATTGCCAGATGTTCCCTGTCTGAGGAACAGGCCGTGGAAGCTTTATTAATGGCGAAAGTGTCCATAACCAGAGGTAATTAAACTGTTCTGTGTTCTCTTCCTCTCTTCCTCTCTGTATGTCTTGTTGTACATGGAACCTGTCTCACATCTCTCTTCCTCTCTGTCTGTCTTGTTGTACATGGAACCTGTCTCACATCTCTCTTCCTCTCTGCCTGTCTTGTTGAACATGGAACCTGTCTCACATCTCTCTTCCTCTCTGCCTGTCTTGTTGTACATGGAACCTGTCTCACATCTCTCTTCCTCTCTGCCTGTCTTGTTGTACATGGAACCTGTCTCACATCTCTCTTCCTCTCTGTCTGTCTTGTTGTACATGGAATCTGTCTCACATCTCTCTTCCTCTCTTCCTCTCTGTCTGTCTTGTTGTACATGGAACCTGTCTCACATCTCTCTTCCTCTCTGTCTGTCTTGTTGAACATGGAACCTGTCTCACATCTCTCTTCCTCTCTGTCTGTCTTGTTGTACATGGAACCTGTCTCACATCTCTCTTCCTGTCTGTCTGTCTTGTTGTACATGGAACCTGTCTCACATCTCTCTTCCTCTCTGTCTGTCTTTTTGTACATGGAACCTGTCTCACATCTCTCTTCCTCTCTGTCTGTCTTGTTGTACATGGAACCTGTCTCACATCTCTCTTCCTCTCTGTCTGTCTTGTTGTACATGGAACCTGTCTCACATCTCTCTTCCTGTCTGTCTGTCTTGTTGTACATGGAACCTGTCTCACATCTCTCTTCCTCTCTGTCTGTCTTGTTGTGCATGGAACCTGTCTCACATCTCTCTTCCTCTCTGTCTGTCTTGTTGTACATGGAACCTGTCTCACATCTCTCCTCCTCTCTGCCTGTCTTGTTGTACATGGAACCTGTCTCACATCTCTCTTCCTCTCTGTCTGTCTTGTTGTACATGGAATCTGTCTCACATCTCTCTTCCTCTCTGCCTGTCTTGTTGTACATGGAACCTGTCTCACATCTCTCCTCCTCTCTGTCTGTCTTGTTGTGCATGGAACCTGTCTCACATCTCTCTTCCTCTCTGTCTGTCTTGTTGTACATGGAACCTGTCTCACATCTCTCTTCCTGTCTGTCTGTCTTGTTGTACATGGAACCTGTCTCACATCTCTCTTCCTCTCTGTCTGTCTTTTGTACATGGAACCTGTCTCACATCTCTCTTCCTCTCTGTCTGTCTTGTTGAACATGGAACCTGTCTCACATCTCTCTTCCTCTCTGTCTGTCTTGTTGTACATGGAACCTGTCTCACATCTCTCTTCCTCTCTGTCTGTCTTGTTGTACATGGAACCTGTCTCACATCTCTCTTCCTCTCTGTCTGTCTTGTTGTACATGGAATCTGTCTCACATCTCTCTTCCTCTCTGTCTGTCTTGTTGTACATGGAACCTGTCTCACATCTCTCTTCCTCTCTGTCTGTCTTGTTGTACATGGAACCTGTCTCACATCTCTCTTCCTCTCTGTCTGTCTTGTTGTACATGGAACCTGTCTCACATCTCTCTTCCTCTCTGTCTGTCTTGTTGTACATGGAATCTGTCTCACATCTCTCTTCCTCTCTGTCTGTCTTGTTGTACATGGAACCTGTCTCACATCTCTCTTCCTCTCTGTCTGTCTTGTTGTACATGGAACCTGTCTCACATCTCTCTTCCTCTCTGCCTGTCTTGTTTTTGTTGTACATGGAACCTGTCTCACATCTCTCTTCCTCTCTGCCTGTCTTGTTGTACATGGAATCTGTCTCTCATCTCTCTTCCTCTCCGCCGTTTGGAGGAAGAAGGATACCTTGACCTGTCGAATTCTATCCACCTCTTCTGTGTGGGAAATGTGTTCCTACCTCGTCTGCGGGCAGATCTGCAGCATTTCACAGAGAGTTGGAATAATCAGCCTTTAAAGTACAAAGGCGAACCTGACACCTCACCAGCTGTGGCATGTCGGAATGCTCCGAACAACTGTGCACATTTTAGTTTTTGCCTTAGCACTACACAGCTGATTCAAATGATCAAGTCATCATCAAGTGGTATTCATGTCTAATAATGACATCATCTTCTATTGTTTTGGCCTCATGTGTCTGTTTTTCAGCATAAAGTACTCTGTAGCCACTTATAGTGTGGACACCAGGTGAGACCACACACTCACAACTCACAACAGTCTCTCTCCTTCACTTCATCCCTCTCCCCCTTCTCCCTAAATCCTCTAGGTTATATCAGCTGTGTTGGTGAACCCCTCCTACATCTGAACTGGCTGACATGGAGGGCACAGCATGATCATAGGTGAGAGGTCAGGTCAACAGGAAGTATTATTAAAGAGATGTAGTAGTCCCAGAGTTAATGATCCCAGGTCAGTTTATATTATACAGGAAGTATTATTAAAGAGATGTAGTAGTCCCAGAGTTAATGATCCAAGGTCAGTTTATATTATACAGGAAGTATTATTAAAGAGATGTAGTAGTCCCAGAGTTAATGATCCCAGGTCAGTTTATATTATACAGGAAGTATTATTAAAGAGATGTAGTAGTCCCAGAGTTAATGATCCCAGGTCAGTTTATATTATAGAGGAAGTATTATTAAAGTGATGCAGTAGTCCCAGAGTTAATGATCCCAGGTCAGTTTATATTATACAGGAAGTATTATTAAAGAGATGGAGTAGTCCCAGAGTTAATGATCCCAGGTCAGTTTATATTATACAGGAAGTATTATTAAAGAGATGGAGTAGTCCCAGAGTTAATGATCCCAGGTCAGTTTATATTATAGAGGAAGTATTATTAAAGAGATGTAGTAGTCCCAGAGTTAATGATCCCAGGTCAGTTTATATTATACAGGAAGTATTATTAAAGAGATGTAGTAGTCCCAGAGTTAATGATCCCAGGTCAGTTTATATTATACAGGAAGTATTATTAAAGAGATGGAGTAGTCCCAGAGTTAATGATCCCAGGTCAGTTTATATTATAGAGGAAGTATTATTAAAGAGATGTAGTAGTCCCAGAGTTAATGATCCCAGGTCAGTTTATATTATACACGAAGTATTATTAAAGAGATGTAGTAGTCCCAGAGTTAATGATCCCAGGTCAGTTTATATTATACAGGAAGTATTATTAAAGAGATGTAGTAGTCCCAGAGTTAATGATCCCAGGTCAGTTTATATTATACAGGAAGTATTATTAAAGAGATGTAGTAGTCCCAGAGTTAATGATCCCAGGTCAGTTTATATTATACAGGAAGTATTATTAAAGATATGCAGTAGTCCCAGAGTTAATGATCCCAGGTCAGTTTATATTATACAGGAATTATTATTAAAGAGATGTAGTAGTCCCAGAGTTAATGATCCCAGGTCAGTTTATATTATACAGGAAGTATTATTAAAGAGATGCAGTAGTCCCAGAGTTAATGATCCCAGGTCAGTTTATATTATACAGGAAGTATTATTAACGAGATGTAGTAGTCCCAGAGTTAATGATCCCAGGTCAGTTTATATTATACAGGAAGTATTATTAAAGAGATGTAGTAGTCCCAGAGTTAATGATCCCAGATCAGTTTATATTATACAGGAAGTATTATTAAAGAGATGTAGTAGTCCCAGAGTTAATGATCCCAGGTCAGTTTATATTATACAGGAAGTATTATTAAAGAGATGCAGTAGTCCCAGAGTTAATGATCCCAGGTCAGTTTATATTATACAGGAAGTATTATTAAAGGGATGCAGTAGTCCCAGAGTTAATGATCCCAGGTCAGTTTATATTATACAGGAAGTATTATTAAAGAGATGTAGTAGTCCCAGAGTTAATGATCCCAGGTCAGTTTATATTATACAGGAAGTATTATTAAAGAGATGCAGTAGTCCCAGAGTTAATGATCCCAGGTCAGTTTATATTATACAGGAAGTATTATTAAAGAGATGTAGTAGTCCCAGAGTTAATGATCCCAGGTCAGTTTATATTATACAGGAAGTATTATTAAAGAGATGTAGTAGTCCCAGAGTTAATGATCCCAGGTCAGTTTATATCATACAGGAAGTATTATTAAAGAGATGTAGTAGTCCCAGAGTTAATGATCCCAGGTCAGTTTATATTATACAGGAAGTATTATTAAAGAGATGTAGTAGTCCCAGAGTTAATGATCCAAGGTCAGTTTTGCATTTCACCTCGTGATGATTAAGATGACTGAGCGTGTTAGAATAAAAAAAAAACAAAGCTTAATCATTAATCATCATCTCTGTCCATCTGTCTCTCGTTTGATGTGAGAGAGGAAGCCAGTCCCGTCATCGCCACCTCACCCGCTCTTAAGATAACCTTCGGGCCAACTGGGGGCCCAAGGCTGGTTAGGAAACACTGTAATTGTGACGAACTGAGAGAATATATTAGGGTAGCACTGTAATTTATTAGTCGTATTCTGTCTGCCTTCGTTCTTACCTCTTTCCTTTCCTGTCTTCTGCACCTCGTCCTTCATCCTCATTTTATAAAGCACACCAGATATGTGCATTGAGGTACAGATTTGTAACTTGTATTTATAATATAATATTACAATTATCATAATTATAGTGCATGTATTATGTATGTAACACCTGGATAATGAACTTCTCTCAATAAAGCGTTTCCCATTCTCCACTGGTTGAAATGAAGTGTCTCATTGAAATACTATCCCGTGTCCTCAGATTAATGCAGACGAAGGGAGTTAGATACGCATAGGTGTATTTCTGTATATATGAATTACAAACCAGCCTTTACTGAAATCATGTTTCTAGTCTATTGTATAGTTACAATGTGTATTCATTGATGTCCCAGGAGCAGGAGTGGTAAACCCTGTTGAAGTGTATATCTGTAATATATACATGAAGACACAGCATCATTTAAATACTGGAGTTTTTGATACACCTGGTATTGGATAGGACGGGAAATTAGGTTCATACCTGAACCACAGCTTTACTTGCCAACGAAGAGAACATGATCAGTGAATATATTCAATGTACAGGCTACAACGTGGGGGATCTCATGCATGGTAATAACCACAGTACATGATCAGTGAATATATTCAATGTACAGGCTACAACGTGGGGGATCTCATGCATGGTAATAACTACAGTACATGATCAGTGAATATATTCAATGTACAGGCTACAACGTGGGGGATCTCATGCATGGTAATAACTACAGTACATGATCAGTGAATATATTCAATGTACAGGCTACAACGTGGGGATCTCATGCATGGTAATAACCACAGTACATGATCAGTGAATATATTCAATGTACAGGCTACAACGTGGGGATCTCATGCATGGTAATAACCACAGTACATGTGTATATAGGACTTGCATCCTTGGCACAATAAAGTTATCATATTCTACTCAATCCACAGGCTTCATTAATACCACTCAGACTTGAAGTTGATACAACAACTGTGATAGCGGAGGTTCATAGTCTAATACCAAACGTTTTAGGGTCCATATACACAGATCGGCTACATACTGAAGCCAGCTACACATCCATAGGCATACAGTTATTTTTATCCTCCACTACACAATAAGAAAGTAAATAGTGAGCTATGTTACTTCAGCTGTTTACACAATTGTACATTAGATTTGCAGTAAATGCTTTGGTAGATTCTTTACATCCACTGTTTCCCATGACGACAGCCCTGTTTGCTGGTTTTCTCAGGAGTCCCTAAAATATTAAACAACATTAATTAACTTTCCAATCTTTGGGGATCTCAGACGATAGGAAAGAGAGGTTGAATAGGCTAGTAATAGGGGATTTTGGTGGGAAAATTGATAAAGAGAGGGTCCAGATTGTCTAGCCTGACTGATTTGCAGGGATACAGACTTTTCAGTTCTTTCAGAATATCAGCTGTCTGGATTTGGGTGAAGGAGAAGCAGGGGTTTGGGCAACTTGCTGCAGGGGGTGCTGAGATGTTGGCCAGTGTAGGGGTAGCCAGGTGAAAAGCATGGCCGTGGAAAATTGCTAATTGAAATTATCAATTATCATAGATTTATCGGTGGTGACAGTGTTTCCTAGCCTCAGTGCAGTGGGCAGCTGGGAGGAGGTGATCTTATTCTCCATGGACTTTACAGTGTCCCAAAACTTTCTGGAATTAGTGCTACAGGAAGAACATTTCTGTTTGAAAAAGCTAGCCTTAGCTTTCCTAACTGACTTAGTATATTGGTTCCTGATGTCCCTGACAAGTTGCATATCGCGGGGACGATTCGATGCTAATGCAGAATGCCACGGGATGTTTTTTTGTGCTGGTCAAGGGCAGTCAAGTCTGGGGTGAACCAAGGGCTATATCTGTTCTTAGTTCTACATTTTTTGAATGGGGCATGCTTATTTAAGATGGCGAAGAAAGCACTTTTGAAGAGCAACCAGGCATCATCTACTGACTGGATGAGGTCAATATTCTTCCAGGATTCCCGGGCCAGGTCGATTAGAAAGGCCTGCTCGCTGAAGTGTTTTAGGGAGTGTTTGAAAGTGATGAGGGATGGTCGTTTGACCGTGGACCCATTACACATGCAGGCAGTGATCACTGAGATCCTGGTTAAAGACAGCAGAGGTATATTTAGAGGGCAGGTTGGTCAGGATAATATCTATGAGGGTGCCCATGTTTACGGATTTAGGGTTGTACCTGGTAGGTTCCTTGATAATTTGTGTGAGATTGAAGGCATCTATCTTAGATTGTAGGATGGCCGGGGTGTTAAGCATGTCCCAGTTTAGGTCATCTAACAGTATGAACTCTGAAGATAGATGGGGGCGATCAATTCACATATGGTGTCCGTGGCACAGCTGGGAGCTGAGAGGGGTCTGTAACAAGCGGCAACGGTGAGAGACTTGTTTCTGAAAAGGTGGATTTTAGAAGTAGAAACTCAAATTGTTTGGATTCAGACCTGGAGAGTGGGACAGAACTCTGCAGACTATCTCTGCAGTATATTGCAGCTCCGCTCCCTTTGGCAGTTCTATCTTGTTGGAAAATGTTATAATTAACATTTCTGGATTTTTGGTGGCCTTCCTGAGCCAGGACTCAGACCGGCTAGGACACCGGGCTAGGACACCGGGTTGGTGGAGTGTGTTAAAGCAGTGAATAAAACAAACTTATGGAGGATGCTTCTAATGTTAACATGCATGAAACCAATGCTTTTACGATTACAGAAGTCTACAAATGAGAGCACCTGGGGAATAAGAGTGATGCAGGGCCTGGGTTAACCTCTACATCACCAGACGAACAGAGGAGGAGTAGGATAAGGGTACGGCTAAAGGCTAAAGGCTATAAGAACTGGTCGTCTAGTGTAATCAGAACAGAGAGTTAAAGGACCAGGTTTCTGGTTGCGAAATAATATATTCAAGACATAATGTACAGACAAGGGTATGGTAGAATGTGAGTACAGTGGAGGTATACCTAGGCATTGAGTGACGATGAGAGAGGTTTTGTCTCTAGAGGCACCATTTAAGCCAGTTGTGGTCACCACATGTGTGGGGGGTGGAACATAAGGCATATTGAGCAGGGCTAGGGGCTCTACAGTGAAATAAGACAAAAATTACTAACCAAAACGGAAATAGATAAGGCATTACATTACATACATTACTACATTAGCCGAGTGATCATAGGGTCCAGTGAATAGCGAGCGATTCAGCCAGCCAGCTAGCGGGATAGCAGCAGGCTAGCAGATGGGCTTCAGGGGCTTCAGGGGGACGTCGCAATGGGAGAGTCTGTTGAAACCTCCTCGGAAGGTTACATCGGCAGACCAGTCGTGATGGATCACATGACTACTAATAATAATAATAATATATGCCATTTAGCAGACGCTTTTATCCAAAGCGACTTACAGTCATGTGTGCATACATTCTACGTATGGGTGGTCCCGGGAATCGAACCCACTACCCTGGCGTTACAAGCGCCATGCTCTACCAACTGAGCTACAGAAGGACCACTAGCTAGTAGCTAGTTAGCTGTCTAGCTTCTGAAGGCTGGTAATAAATAGCAGATCCGTACCACATTGGGTGAGGCAGGTTGCAGAAAAGTAAGTTCAGTCCGTAGATGGAAAATTAGATTAAAAATAACAAAAATACATTTGAAGTTGGAAGTTTACATATACTTAGGTTGGAGGCATTAAAACTTGTTTTTCAACCACTTTACACATTTATTGTTAACAAACTATAGTTTTGGCTAGGCCCATCTACTTTGTGCATGACACAAGATTATTTCACTTCTAATTCACTGTATCACAATTCCAGTGGGTCAGACGTTTACATACACTAAGATGACTGTGCCTTTAAATAGCTTGGAAAATTCCAGAAAATTATCTCATGGATTTAGAAGCTTCTGTTGGGCTAATTGACATAATTTGTGTCAATTGGAGGTGTACCTGTGGATGTATTTTAAGGCCTACCTTCAAATTCAGGGCCTCTTTGCTTGATTGACATCATGGGAAAATCAAAAGAAATCAGCCAAGACCTGAGAGAAAGTAGTACGCAAGTATAAACACCATGGGACCATGCAGCCGTCATACCGCTCGGGGAGGAGACGCATCTCCTAGAGATTAACGTACTTTGGTGCGAAAAGTGCAAATCAATCCCAGAACAACAGTAAAGGACCTTGAAAAGATGCTGGAGGAAACAGGTACAAAAGTATCTATATCCACAGTAAAATGAGTCCTATATCGACATAACCTGAAAGGCCACTCAGCAAGGAAGAAGCCACTGCTCCAAAACCAGAGCAGCTCACAGATCACTAGCCCATCTGTAAACAGCCCATCTACCTACCTCATCCCCATACTGTATTTATGTATTTATCTTTCTCCTTTGCACCCCAGTATCTCTACTTGCACATTCAACTTCTGCACATCTACCATTCCAGTGTTTAATTGCTATATTGTAATTACTTTGCCACCATGGCCTATTTATTGCCTACCTCCCTAATCTTATCTCATTTGCACTCACTGTATATAGACTTTTCTTTTTTTCTACTGTATTGTTAGACTGTGTGTTTTGTTTATTCCATGTGTAACTCTGTGTTGTTGTATGTGTCGAACTGATGTGCTTTATCACAGGTTGCGCTAACGGAACCCCCACACAACATTCTGCTAACGGAACACCCACCCAACATTCCGCTAACGGAACCCCCACCCAACATTCCGCTAACGGAACCCCCACCCAACATTCCTCTAACGGAACCCCCACCCAACATTCCGCTTTAAAGGCAGAGCGGGAAATTCAAAAATATTTTTTTGAAAAAATTTAACTTTCACACATTAACAAGTCCAATACAGCAAATGAAAGATAAACATCTTGTTAATCTACCCATCGTGTCCGATTTTTAAAATGGCTTACAGCGAAAACACAACAGATATTTATGTTAGATCACCACCAAATCCAAAAAAAACACAGCCATTTTTCCCAGCCAAAGATAGTCACAAAAGCAGAATTAGAGACAAAAGTAAACACTGACCTTTGATAATCTTCATCAGATGACACTCATATGACATCATGTTACACAATAGATTTATGTTTTGTTCGATAATATGCATATTTATATCCACAAATCTCGGTTTACATTGGCACCATGTTCAGAAATGCCTCCAAAATATCCGGAGTAATTACAGAGAGCCACATCATATAACAGAAATACTCATCATAAGCTTTGACAAAAGATACATGTTTTACATATAATGAAAGACACACTGGTTGTTAATGCAACCGCTGTGTCAGATTTCTTTTTAAACGTTACGAAAAAAGCATACCATGCAATAATCTGAGACGGCGCTCAGAAGTAAATATATTTCTCCGCCATGTTGGAGTCAACAGAAATACAAAATTACATCATAAATATTCCCTTACCTTTGATGATCTTTCATCAGAATGCAGTGCAAGGAATCCTAGTTCGGCAATAAATCGTTGTTTTGTTCCATAATGTCCATTACTACTGTCCAATTAGCTACTTTTGCACGTTTAGTTCACATGTCCAAAAGCTGACGCTGGTCCAGGCGAACTCGGACGAAAACTTCAAAAAGTTATATTCCAGGTCGAATAAACTGGTCAAACTAAGTAGAGAATCAATCTTCAGGATATTATTATCAAATATCCAATAACGTTCCAACCGGAGCATTCATTTTGTGTACAGAGTAATGGAACGCATGGCGATATAAT
Organism: Oncorhynchus keta; assembly: GCF_023373465.1. Classification (NCBI taxonomy): domain Eukaryota; kingdom Metazoa; phylum Chordata; class Actinopteri; order Salmoniformes; family Salmonidae; genus Oncorhynchus; species Oncorhynchus keta. The sequence goes on from NC_068455.1 coordinate 2,085,915, forward strand.
GACTACTGAGCATAACCAGGAACTGGCATTCTGCCAGACCAGTGACTCAAATAGCTGCCATCCGGTACCACAGCTAGATGCTTCATTCCATGTTCTACTGACTGTTGACATCTAGTGGAAGGCGATATAATGACTACTGCGCGAAACCAGGAACAGGCATTCTGTCAGACCAGTGACTCAAATAGCTGCCATCCGGTCCCACATCACACTAGAGGCTTCATTCCACGTTCTACTGACTGTTGACATCTAGTGGAAGGCGATATAATGACTACTGCGCGAAACCAGGAACAGGCATTCTGTCAGACCAGTGACTCAAATAGCTGCCATCCGGTCCCACATCACACTAGAGGCTTCATTCCACGTTCTACTGACTGTTGACATCTAGTGGAAGGTGTAGGAAGTGCGAACAGATCCATATCTTACTGGGATGTGAATAGGCGATGAGTTTAACATCAACCAGCCCCAGAATTTCCACTTCCTGTTTGGAAGTTTGCCTGCCCTATGAGTTCTGTTATACTCACAGACATAATTCATACAGTTTTAGAAACTACAGAGTGTTTTCTATCCAATAGTAATACTAACAATATGTTATATATATTACATATATTAGCATCTGGGACAGAGTAGGAGGCAGTTCACTATGGGCACGCAATTCATCCAAAGTGAAAATGCTGCCCCCTATCCCTAAAAGGATGGCCAGGTCGCAGTTGTAAATGAAAACTTGTTCTCAACTAGCCTACCTGGTTAAATAAAGGTGTTCTCAACTCGCCTACCTGGTTAAATAAAGGTGTTCTCAACTAGCCTACCTGGTTAAATAAAGGTGTTCTCAACTAGCCTACCTGGTTAAATAAAGGTGTTCTCAACTAGCCTACCTGGTTAAATAAAGGTGTTCTCAACTAGCCTACCTGGTTAAATAAAGGTGTTCTCAACTAGCCTACCTGGTTAAATAAAGGTGTTCTCAACTAGCCTACCTGGTTAAATAAAGGTGTTCTCACCTGGCCTACCTGGTTAAATAAAGGTGTTCTCAACTCGCCTACCTGGTTAAATAAAGGTGTTCTCAACTAGCCTACCTGGTTAAATAAAGGTGTTCTCAACTAGCCTACCTGGTTAAATAAAGGTGTTCTCACCTGGCCTACCTGGTTAAATAAAGGTGTTCTCAACTAGCCTACCTGGTTAAATAAAGGTGTTCTCAACTAGCCTACCTGGTTAAATAAAGGTGGTCTCAACTAGCCTACCTGGTTAAATAAAGGTGTTCTCAACTAGCCTACCTGGTTAAATAAAGGTGTTCTCAACTAGCCTACCTGGTTAAATAAAGGTGTTCTCAACTAGCCTACCTGGTTAAATAAAGGTGTTCTCAACTAGCCTACCTGGTTAAATAAAGGTGTTCTCAACTCGCCTACCTGGTTAAATAAAGGTGTTCTCAACTAGCCTACCTGGTTAAATAAAGGTGTTCTCAACTAGCCTACCTGGAATAAAATAAAGGTGTTCTCAACTAGCCTACCTGGTTAAATAAAGGTGTTCTCAACTAGCCTACCTGGTTAAATAAAGGTGTTCTCAACTAGCCTACCTGGTTAAATAAAGGTGTTCTCAACACGCCTACCTGGTTAAATAAAGGTGTTCTCAACTGACCTACCTGGTTAAATAAAGGTGTTCTCAACTGGCCTACCTGGTTAAATAAAGGTGTTCTCAACTGGCCTACCTGGTTAAATAAAGGTGTTCTCAACTAGCCTACCTGGTTAAATAAAGGTGTTCTCAACTGACCTACCTGGAATAAAATAAAGGTGTTCTCAACTAGCCTACCTGGTTAAATAAAGGTGTTCTCAACTAGCCTACCTGGTTAAATAAAGGTGTTCTCAACTAGCCTACCTGGTTAAATAAAGGTGTTCTCAACACGCCTACCTGGTTAAATAAAGGTGTTCTCAACTAGCCTACCTGGTTAAATAAAGGTGTTCTCAACTAGCCTACCTGGTTAAATAAAGGTGTTCTCAACTAGCCTACCTGGTTAAATAAAGGTGTTCTCAACTAGCCTACCTGGTTAAATAAAGGTGTTCTCAACTAGCCTACCTGGTTAAATAAAGGTGTTCTCAACTAGCCTACCTGGTTAAATAAAGGTTAAATAAATACACATTTAGATCGTACTTTTTGGAGAAATGTCCACTGGTCCAATGAAAGAAAAATATAACTGTTTGGCCATAATGACTATCGTTACGTTTGGAGGAAAAAGGGGGAGAAAAATTAAAACGATATATACAAGAGCATAAAGACAATCAAAACAGACGTCCCGTTGCTACGCCATCTTGGAAGTGGTAATGTGGGTGTAATTGGACAGGCATTCCGTTGCTACGCCATCTTGGAAGTGGTAATGTGGGTGTAATTGGACAGGCATTCCGTTGCTACGCCATCTTGGAAGTGGTAATGTGGGTGTAATTGGACAGGCATTCCGTTGCTACGCCATCTTGGAAGTGGTAATGTGGGTGTAATTGGACAGGCATTCCGTTGCTACGCCATCTTGGAAGTGGTAATGTGGGTGTAATTGGACAGGCATTCCGTTGTTACGCCATCTTGGAAGTGGTAATGTGGGTGTAATTGGACAGGCATTCCGTTGCTACGCCATCTTGGAAGTGGTAATGTGGGTGTAATTGGACAGGCATTCCGTTGCTACGCCATCTTGGAAGTGGTAATGTGGGTGTAATTGGACAGGCATTCCGTTGTTACGCCATCTTGGAAGTGGTAATGTGGGTGTAATTGGACAGGCATTCCGTTGCTACGCCATCTTGGAAGTGGTAATGTGGGTGTAATTGGACAGGCATTCCGTTGCTACGCCATCTTGGAAGTGGTAATGTGGGTGTAATTGGACAGGCATCCCGTTGCTACGCCATCTTGGAAGTGGTAATGTGGGTGTAATTGAACAGGCATTCCGTTGCTACGCCATCTTGGAAGTGGTAATGTGGGTGTAATTGGACAGGCATTCCGTTGCTACGCCATCTTGGAAGTGGTAATGTGGGTGTAATTGAACAGGCATTCCGTTGCTACGCCATCTTGGAAGTGGTAATGTGGGTGTAATTGAACAGGCATTCCGTTGCTACGCCATCTTGGAAGTGGTAATGTGGGTGTAATTGGACAGGCGTTCCGTTGCTACGCCATCTTGGAAGTGGTAATGTGGGTGTAATTGGACAGGCATTCGTTGCTACGCCATCTTGGAAGTGGTAATGTGGGTGTAATTGGACAGACGTCCCGTTGCTACGCCATCTTGGAAGTGGTAATGTGGGTGTAATTGAATAGGCATTCCGTTGCTACGCCATCTTGGAAGTGGTAATGTGGGTGTAATTGGACAGGCATTCCGTTGCTACGCCATCTTGGAAGTGGTAATGTGGGTGTAATTGGACAGGCATTCGTTGCTACGCCATCTTGGAAGTGGTAATGTGGGTGTAATTGAATAGGCATTCCGTTGCTACGCCATCTTGGAAGTGGTAATGTGGGTGTAATTGGACAGGCATTCGTTGCCTGCATTAGACCATTACTCTCTATGGCAGCTGTTGAAAAAGGTGTGCACGTGTGTGTGCGTGCGCGTGTGCGATAGTGTGTTGGTGGGGTGTACAGATGCACGTGCGTGCGCCTGTTCATGATCGTTGTGCGCTTGCGATCACAAAAAAATCAAGCTCATTGCAACGGGTCCAATTAAGGACTAATTAAGATCCTAATGTCTGGTTCAATATAATTGATTAAGAAATCAATTAGGTTCTAAAATGTAGTAGTTCTGCTAACTAAGAATGTCAATGCATTGAACCTGCCTTTGTGGTCTGAGGAGAGAGAGATGGCATGTCTGTTCTTGCGCTGCGGCTCAAATGGCAATCTATTCCCAATATAGTGGACTAGTTTTAACCAGTAAGGCACCGAAATACTGTCGGAAATAGGTCGCTATTTGGGACTCTTAATTGTCAGTGTTGCAGTGTTTATTTAAACAGTAACTGTAGAGATGAATCACAGGAATAACGAGGGATATAGAAGATCACACTGTGTATAAATATGAGTAGAGACAAATATTATAGCCCCGAGGCACTAGGGCGTTCTGGTCTGATGATGCTGGCAGATACTCCACAGAGCATCTGATCTTTAAATACGGAACTCATGTTAAATATTCAGTGGGAAAAACAGGATGGTAAAGAGACTGTCTGTCCCAAATGGCACGCTATTCCCTATATACTTCTAACCAGAGCCCGATGGGACACTATAAAGGGAATAGGGTGCCATATGTGATACAGCTCTCTGTTAGAACGCTGTACAGTCTGTGAGTATGCGGTTCACTGAGGCAACACAGCAGCAACTTGACAGCATGGCCCACCTGGTACTAGACCACACAGAGCAGCAATTTGACAGCACGGCCCACCTGGTACTAGATCACAGAGCAGCAACTTGACAGCTTGGTCCACCTGGTACTAGATCACAGAGCAGCAACTTGACAGCATGGCCCACCTGGTACTAGATCACACAGCAGCAACTTGACAGCATGGCCCACCTGGTACTAGATCACAGAGCAGCAACTTGACAGCATGGCTCACCTGGTACTAGATCACAGAGCAGCAACTTGACAGCATGGTCCACCTGGTACTAGATCACAGAGCAGCAACTTGACAGCATGGCCCACCTGGTACTAGATCACAGAGCAGCAACTTGACAGCGTGGCCCACCTGGTACTAGATCACACAGCAGCAACTTGACAGCATGGCCACCCTGGTACTAGATCACACAGCAGCAACTTGACAGCATGGCCCACCTGGTACTAGATCACACAGCAGCAACTTGACAGCATGGTCCACCTGGTACTAGATCACACAGCAGTAACTTGAAAGCATGGCCCACCTGGTACTAGATCACACAGCAGCAACTTGACAGCATGGTCCACCTGGTACTAGATCACACAGCAGTAACTTGAAAGCATGGCCCACCTGGTACTAGATCACACAGCAGCAACTTGACAGCATGGCCCACCTGGTACTAGATCACACAGCAGTAACTTGACAGCATGGCCCACCTGGTACTAGATCACACAGCAGCAACTTGACAGCATGGCCCACCTGGTACTAGATCACACAGCAGCAACTTGACAGCATGGTCCACCTGGTACTAGATCACACAGCAGCAACTTGACAGCATGGCCCACCTGGTACTAGATCACACAGAGCAGCAACTTGACAGCATGGCCCACCTGGTACTAGATCACACAGCAGCAACTTGACAGTGTGGCCCACCTGGTACTAGATCACACAGCAGTAACTTGACAGCATGGCCCACCTGGTACTAGATCACAGAGCAGCAATTTGACAGCATGGTCCACCTGGTACTAGACCACACAGAGCAGCAATTTGACAGCATGGCCCACCTGGTACTAGATCACACAGCAGTAACTTGACAGCATGGCCCACCTGGTACTAGATCACACAGCAGCAACTTGACAGCATGGTCCACCTGGTACTAGATCACACAGAGCAGCAATTTGACAGCATGGTCCACCTGGTACTAGATCACACAGCAGCAACTTGACAGCATGGTCCACCTGGTACTAGATCACACAGAGCAGCAATTTGACAGCATGGTCCACCTGGTACTAGATCACACAGCAGTAACTTGACAGCATGGCCCACCTGGTACTAGATCACAGAAGAGCGACTTGACAGCATGGCCCACCTGGTACTAGATCACACAGAGCAGCAACTTGACAGCATGGTCCACCTGGTACTAGATCACACAGCAGCAACTTCACAGCATGGCCCACCTGGTACTAGATCACACAGAGCAGCAACTTGACAGCGTGGCCCACCTGGTACTAGATCACACAGAGCAGCAACTTGACAGTATGGCCCACCTGGTACTAAATCACACAGCAGCAACTTGACAGCCTTGCCCACCTGGTACTAGATCACATAGCAGCAACTTGACAGCATGGCCCACCTGGTACTAGATCACACAGCAGCAACTTGACAGCATGGCCCACCTGGTACTAGATCACACAGCAGCAACTTGACAGCATGGCCCACCTGGTACTAGATCACAGAGCAGTAACTTGACAGCATGGCCCACCTGGTACTAGATCACAGAAGAGCAACTTGACAGCATGGCCCACCTGGTACTAGATCACACAGAGCAGCAACTTGACAGCATGGTCCACCTGGTACTAGATCACACAGAGCAGCAACTTGACAGCATGGCCCACCTGGTACTAGACCACACAGCAGCAACTTGACAGCTTGGCCCAACTGGTACTAGATCACACAGCAGCAACTTGACAGCATGGCCCAACTGGTACTAGATCATACAGCAGCAACTTGACAGCATGGCCCACCTGATACTAGATCACAGAGCAGCAACTTGACAGCATGGCCCTCCTGGTACTAGATCACACAGCAGCAACTTGACAGCATGGCCCACCTGTTACTAGATCACACAGCAGCAACTTGACAGCATGGCCCACCTGGTACTAGATCACACAGCAGCAACTTGACAGCATGGCCCACCTGGTACTAGATCACACAGCAGCAACTTGACAGCATGGCCCACCTGGTACTAGATCACAGAGCAGCAACTTGATAGCATGGCCCACCTGGTACTAGATCCCACAGAGCAGCAACTTGACAGCATGGTCCACCTGGTACTAGATCACACAGCAGCAACTTGACAGCATGGCCCACCTGGTACTAGATCACACAGCAGTAACTTGACAGCGTGGCCCACCTGGTAATAGATCACACAGCAGCAACTTGACAGCATGGCCCACCTGGTACTAGATCACAGAGCAGCAACTTGATAGCATGGCCCACCTGGTACTAGATCCCACAGAGCAGCAACTTGACAGCATGGTCCACCTGGTACTAGATCACACAGCAGCAACTTGACAGCATGGCCCACCTGGTACTAGATCACACAGAGCAGCAACTTGACAGCATGGTCCACCTGGTACTAGATCACACAGAGCAGCAACTTGACAGCATGGCCCACCTGGTACTAGACCACACAGCAGCAACTTGACAGCTTGGCCCAACTGGTACTAGATCACACAGCAGCAACTTGACAGCATGGCCCAACTGGTACTAGATCACACAGCAGCAACTTGACAGCATGGCCCACCTGGTACTAGATCACAGAGCAGCAACTTGATAGCATGGCCCACCTGGTACTAGATCCCACAGAGCAGCAACTTGACAGCATGGTCCACCTGGTACTAGATCACACAGCAGCAACTTGACAGCATGGCCCACCTGGTACTAGATCACACAGAGCAGCAACTTGACAGCATGGTCCACCTGGTACTAGATCACACAGAGCAGCAACTTGACAGCATGGCCCACCTGGTACTAGACCACACAGCAGCAACTTGACAGCTTGGCCCAACTGGTACTAGATCACACAGCAGCAACTTGACAGCATGGCCCAACTGGTACTAGATCACACAGCAGCAACTTGACAGCATGGCCCACCTGGTACTAGATCACAGAGCAGCAACTTGACAGCATGGCCCTCCTGGTACTAGATCACAGAGCAGCAACTTGACAGCATGGCCCTCCTGGTACTAGATCACACAGCAGCAACTTGACAGCATGGCCCACCTGGTACTAGATCACAGAGCAGCAACTTGACAGCATGGCTCACCTGGTACTAGATCACAGAGCAGCAACTTGACAGCATGGTCCACCTGGTACTAGATCACAGAGCAGCAACTTGACAGCATGGCCCACCTGGTACTAGATCACAGAGCAGCAACTTGACAGCGTGGCCCACCTGGTACTAGATCACACAGCAGCACCTTGACAGCATGGCCACCCTGGTACTAGATCACACAGCAGCAACTTGACAGCATGGCCCACCTGGTACTAGATCACACAGCAGCAACTTGACAGCATGGCCCACCTGGTACTAGATCACAGAGCAGCAACTTGATAGCATGGCCCACCTGGTACTAGATCCCACAGAGCAGCAACTTGACAGCATGGTCCACCTGGTACTAGATCACACAGCAGCAACTTGACAGCATGGCCCACCTGGTACTAGATCACACAGAGCAGCAACTTGACAGCATGGTCCACCTGGTACTAGATCACACAGAGCAGCAACTTGACAGCATGGCCCACCTGGTACTAGACCACACAGCAGCAACTTGACAGCTTGGCCCAACTGGTACTAGATCACACAGCAGCAACTTGACAGCATGGCCCAACTGGTACTAGATCACACAGCAGCAACTTGACAGCATGGCCCACCTGGTACTAGATCACAGAGCAGCAACTTGACAGCATGGCCCTCCTGGTACTAGATCACACAGCAGCAACTTGACAGCATGGCCCACCTGGTACTAGATCACAGAGCAGCAACTTGACAGCATGGCTCACCTGGTACTAGATCACAGAGCAGCAACTTGACAGCATGGTCCACCTGGTACTAGATCACAGAGCAGCAACTTGACAGCATGGCCCACCTGGTACTAGATCACAGAGCAGCAACTTGACAGCGTGGCCCACCTGGTACTAGATCACACAGCAGCACCTTGACAGCATGGCCACCCTGGTACTAGATCACACAGCAGCAACTTGACAGCATGGCCCACCTGGTACTAGATCACACAGCAGCAACTTGACAGCATGGTCCACCTGGTACTAGATCACACAGCAGTAACTTGAAAGCATGGCCCACCTGGTACTAGATCACACAGCAGCAACTTGACAGCATGGTCCACCTGGTACTAGATCACACAGCAGTAACTTGAAAGCATGGCCCACCTGGTACTAGATCACACAGCAGCAACTTGACAGCATGGCCCACCTGGTACTAGATCACACAGCAGTAACTTGACAGCATGGCCCACCTGGTACTAGATCACACAGCAGCAACTTGACAGCATGGCCCACCTGGTACTAGATCACACAGCAGCAACTTGACAGCATGGTCCACCTGGTACTAGATCACACAGCAGCAACTTGACAGCATGGCCCACCTGGTACTAGATCACACAGAGCAGCAACTTGACAGCATGGCCCACCTGGTACTAGATCACACAGCAGCAACTTGACAGTGTGGCCCACCTGGTACTAGATCACACAGCAGTAACTTGACAGCATGGCCCACCTGGTACTAGATCACAGAGCAGCAATTTGACAGCATGGTCCACCTGGTACTAGACCACACAGAGCAGCAATTTGACAGCATGGCCCACCTGGTACTAGATCACACAGCAGTAACTTGACAGCATGGCCCACCTGGTACTAGATCACACAGCAGCAACTTGACAGCATGGTCCACCTGGTACTAGATCACACAGAGCAGCAATTTGACAGCATGGTCCACCTGGTACTAGATCACACAGCAGTAACTTGACAGCATGGCCCACCTGGTACTAGATCACACAGCAGCAACTTGACAGCATGGCCCACCTGGTACTAGATCACACAGCAGTAACTTGACAGCATGGCCCACCTGGTACTAGATCACAGAAGAGCGACTTGACAGCATGGCCCACCTGGTACTAGATCACACAGAGCAGCAACTTGACAGCATGGTCCACCTGGTACTAGATCACACAGCAGCAACTTCACAGCATGGCCCACCTGGTACTAGATCACACAGAGCAGCAACTTGACAGCGTGGCCCACCTGGTACTAGATCACACAGAGCAGCAACTTGACAGTATGGCCCACCTGGTACTAAATCACACAGCAGCAACTTGACAGCCTTGCCCACCTGGTACTAGATCACATAGCAGCAACTTGACAGCATGGCCCACCTGGTACTAGATCACACAGCAGCAACTTGACAGCATGGCCCACCTGGTACTAGATCACACAGCAGCAACTTGACAGCATGGCCCACCTGGTACTAGATCACAGAGCAGTAACTTGACAGCATGGCCCACCTGGTACTAGATCACAGAAGAGCAACTTGACAGCATGGCCCACCTGGTACTAGATCACACAGAGCAGCAACTTGACAGCATGGTCCACCTGGTACTAGATCACACAGAGCAGCAACTTGACAGCATGGCCCACCTGGTACTAGACCACACAGCAGCAACTTGACAGCTTGGCCCAACTGGTACTAGATCACACAGCAGCAACTTGACAGCATGGCCCAACTGGTACTAGATCATACAGCAGCAACTTGACAGCATGGCCCACCTGATACTAGATCACAGAGCAGCAACTTGACAGCATGGCCCTCCTGGTACTAGATCACACAGCAGCAACTTGACAGCATGGCCCACCTGTTACTAGATCACACAGCAGCAACTTGACAGCATGGCCCACCTGGTACTAGATCACACAGCAGCAACTTGACAGCATGGCCCACCTGGTACTAGATCACACAGCAGCAACTTGACAGCATGGCCCACCTGGTACTAGATCACAGAGCAGCAACTTGATAGCATGGCCCACCTGGTACTAGATCCCACAGAGCAGCAACTTGACAGCATGGTCCACCTGGTACTAGATCACACAGCAGCAACTTGACAGCATGGCCCACCTGGTACTAGATCACACAGCAGTAACTTGACAGCGTGGCCCACCTGGTAATAGATCACACAGCAGCAACTTGACAGCATGGCCCACCTGGTACTAGATCACAGAGCAGCAACTTGATAGCATGGCCCACCTGGTACTAGATCCCACAGAGCAGCAACTTGACAGCATGGTCCACCTGGTACTAGATCACACAGCAGCAACTTGACAGCATGGCCCACCTGGTACTAGATCACACAGAGCAGCAACTTGACAGCATGGTCCACCTGGTACTAGATCACACAGAGCAGCAACTTGACAGCATGGCCCACCTGGTACTAGACCACACAGCAGCAACTTGACAGCTTGGCCCAACTGGTACTAGATCACACAGCAGCAACTTGACAGCATGGCCCAACTGGTACTAGATCACACAGCAGCAACTTGACAGCATGGCCCACCTGGTACTAGATCACAGAGCAGCAACTTGACAGCATGGCCCTCCTGGTACTAGATCACACAGCAGCAACTTGACAGCATGGCCCACCTGTTACTAGATCACACAGCAGCAACTTGACAGCATGGCCCACCTGGTACTAGATCACACAGCAGCAACTTGACAGCATGGCCCACCTGGTACTAGATCACACAGCAGCAACTTGACAGCATGGCCCACCTGGTACTAGATCACAGAGCAGCAACTTGATAGCATGGCCCACCTGGTACTAGATCCCACAGAGCAGCAACTTGACAGCATGGTCCACCTGGTACTAGATCACACAGCAGCAACTTGACAGCATGGCCCACCTGGTACTAGATCACACAGCAGTAACTTGACAGCGTGGCCCACCTGGTAATAGATCACACAGCAGCAACTTGACAGCATGGCCCACCTGGTACTAGATCACAGAGCAGCAACTTGATAGCATGGCCCACCTGGTACTAGATCCCACAGAGCAGCAACTTGACAGCATGGTCCACCTGGTACTAGATCACACAGCAGCAACTTGACAGCATGGCCCACCTGGTACTAGATCACACAGAGCAGCAACTTGACAGCATGGTCCACCTGGTACTAGACCACACAGAGCAGCAACTTGACAGCATGGCCCACCTGGTACTAGATCACATAGCAGTAACTTGACAGCGTGGCCCACCTGGTACTAGATCACACAGCAGCAACTTGACAGCGTGGTCCACCTGGTACTAGATCACACAGAGCAGCAACTTGACAGCATGGCCCACCTGGTACTAGATCACACAGCAGTAACTGGACAGCATGGCCCACCTGGTACTAGATCACAGAAGAGCAACTTGACAGCATGGCCCACCTGGTACTAGATCACACAGCAGTAACTTGACAGTGTGGCCCACCTGGTACTAGATCACAGAAGAGCAACTTGACAGCATGGCCCACCTGGTACTAGATCACACAGCAGCAACTTGACAGTGTGGCCCACCTGGTACTAGATCACACAGCAGCAACTTGACAGCATGGCCCACCTGGTACTAGATCACAGAGCAGCAACTTGACAGCATGGTCCACCTGGTACTAGATCACACAGCAGTAACTGGACAGCATGGCCCACCTGGTACTAGATCACAGAAGAGCAACTTGACAGCATGGCCCACCTGGTACTAGATCACACAGCAGTAACTTGACAGCATGGCCCACCTGGTACTAGATCACAGAAGAGCAACTTGATAGCATGGCCCACCTGGTACTAGATCACACAGAGCAGCAACTTGACAGCGTGGTCCACCTGGTACTAGATCACACAGAGCAGCAACTTGACAGCATGGCCCACCTGGTACTAGATCACACAGCAGCAACTTGACAGCATGGCCCACCTGGTACTAGATCACACAGCAGCAACTTGACAGCATGGCCCACCTGGTACTAGATCACACAGCAGCAACTTGACAGCATGGCCCACCTGGTACTAGATCACACAGCAGCAACTTGACAGCATGGCCCACCTGGTACTAGATCACAGAGCAGCAACTTGATAGCATGGCCCACCTGGTACTAGATCCCACAGAGCAGCAACTTGACAGCATGGTCCACCTGGTACTAGATCACACAGCAGCAACTTGACAGCATGGCCCACCTGGTACTAGATCACACAGCAGCAACTTGACAGCATGGCCCACCTGGTACTAGATCACACAGCAGCAACTTGACAGCATGGCCCACCTGGTACTAGATCACAGAGCAGCAACTTGATAGCATGGCCCACCTGGTACTAGATCCCACAGAGCAGCAACTTGACAGCATGGTCCACCTGGTACTAGATCACACAGCAGCAACTTGACAGCATGGCCCACCTGGTACTAGATCACACAGAGCAGCAACTTGACAGCATGGCCCACCTGGTACTAGATCACATAGCAGTAACTTGACAGCGTGGCCCACCTGGTACTAGATCACACAGCAGTAACTTGACAGCGTGGCCCACCTGGTACTAGATCACAGAGCAGCAACTTGACAGCATGGTCCACCTGGTACTAGATCACACAGAGCAGCAACTTGACAGCATGGCCCACCTGGTACTAGATCACACAGCAGTAACTGGACAGCATGGCCCACCTGGTACTAGATCACAGAAGAGCAACTTGACAGCATGGCCCACCTGGTACTAGATCACACAGCAGTAACTTGACAGTGTGGCCCACCTGGTACTAGATCACAGAAGAGCAACTTGACAGCATGGCCCACCTGGTACTAGATCACACAGCAGCAACTTGACAGTGTGGCCCACCTGGTACTAGATCACACAGCAGCAACTTGACAGCATGGCCCACCTGGTACTAGATCACAGAGCAGCAACTTGACAGCATGGTCCACCTGGTACTAGATCACACAGCAGTAACTGGACAGCATGGCCCACCTGGTACTAGATCACAGAAGAGCAACTTGACAGCATGGCCCACCTGGTACTAGATCACACAGCAGTAACTTGACAGCATGGCCCACCTGGTACTAGATCACAGAAGAGCAACTTGATAGCATGGCCCACCTGGTACTAGATCACACAGAGCAGCAACTTGACAGCGTGGCCCACCTGGTACTAGATCACACAGAGCAGCAACTTGACAGCATGGCCCACCTGGTACTAGATCACACAGCAGCAACTTGACAGCATGGCCCACCTGGTACTAGATCACACAGCAGCAACTTGACAGCATGGCCCACCTGGTACTAGATCACACAGCAGCAACTTGACAGCATGGCCCACCTGGTACTAGATCACACAGCAGCAACTTGACAGCATGGCCCACCTGGTACTAGATCACACAGCAGCAACTTGACAGCATGGTCCACCTGGTACTAGACCACACAGAGCAGCAACTTGACAGCATGGCCCACCTGGTACTAGATCACACAGCAGCAACTTGACAGCATGGTCCACCTGGTACTAGATCAGACAGCAGTAACTTGACAGCATGGCCCACCTGGTACTAGATCACACAGCAGTAACTTGACAGCATGGCCCACCTGGTACTAGATCACAGAAGAGCAACTTGATAGCATGGCCCACCTGGTACTAGATCACACAGAGCAGCAACTTGACAGCGTGGCCCACCTGGTACTAGATCACACAGAGCAGCAACTTGACAGCATGGCCCACCTGGTACTAGATCACACAGCAGCAACTTGACAGCATGGCCCACCTGGTACTAGATCACATAGCAGCAACTTGACAGCATGGCCCACCTGGTACTAGATCACACAGCAGCAACTTGACAGCGTGGCCCACCTGGTACTAGATCACACAGAGCAGCAACTTGACAGCATGGCCCACCTGGTACTAGATCACACAGCAGCAACTTGACAGCATGGCCCACCTGGTACTAGATCACACAGCAGCAACTTGACAGCATGGCCCACCTGGTACTAGATCGACACAGCAGCAACTTGAAAGCATGGTCCACCTGGTACTAGATCACACAGCAGTAACTTGACAGCGTGGCCGACCTGGTACTAGATCACACAGCAGCAACTTCACAGCATGGCCCACCTGGTACTAGATCACACAGAGCAGCAACTTGACAGCATGGTCCACCTGGTACTAGACCACACAGAGCAGCAACTTGACAGCATGGCCCACCTGGTACTAGATCACACAGCAGCAACTTGACAGCATGGTCCACCTGGTACTAGATCAGACAGCAGTAACTTGACAGCATGGCCCACCTGGTACTAGATCACAGAGCAGCAACTTGACAACATGGCCCACCTGGTACTAGATCACACAGAGCAGCAACTTGACAGCATGGCCCACCTGGTACTAGATCACACAGAGCAGCAACTTGACAGCGTGGCCCACCTGGTACTAGATCACACAGCAGCAACTTGACAGCATGGCCCACCTGGTACTAGATCAGACAGCAGCAACTTGACAGCGTGGCCCACCTGGTACTAAATCACACAGCAGCAACTTGACAGCATGGTCCACCTGGTACTAGATCACACAGCAGCAACTTGACAGCATGGCCCACCTGGTACTAGATCACACAGCAGCAACTTGACAGCGTGGCCCACCTGGTACTAGATCACATAGCAGCAACTTGACAGCATGGCCCACCTGGTACTAGATCAGACAGCAGCAACTTGACAGCATGGCCCACCTGGTACTAGATCACATAGCAGACCTCCTGTTGCCTTAACAAGACTTCCTGTTGTTTTAACGAGACTTCCTAATCCCTAAAGAACACCCTGTTACTTTAACGAGACTTCCTGCTGCCCTAAAGAACACCCTGTTACGTTAACAAGACTTCCTGTTGTTTTAACGAGACTTCCTGCTGCCCTAAAGAACACCCTGTTACTTTAACAAGACTTCCTGTTGTTTTAACGAGACTTCCTGCTGCCCTAAAGAACACCCTGTTACTTTAACGAGACTTCCTGCTGCCCTAAAGAACACCCTGTTACTTTAACAAGACTTCCTGTTGTTTTAACGAGACTTCCTGCTGCCCTAAAGAACACCCTGTTACTTTAACAAGACTTCCTGTTGTTTTAACGAGACTTCCTGCTGCCCTAAAGAACACCCTGTTACTTTAACAAGACTTCCTGTTGTTTTAACGAGACTTCCTGCTGTTTTAACGAGACTTCCTGCTGCCCTAAAGAACACCCTGTTACTTTAACAAGACTTCCTGCTGCCCTAAAGAACACCCTGTTACTTTAACAAGACTTCCTGTTGTTTTAACGAGACTTCCTGCTGCCCTAAAGAACACCCTGTTACTTTAACGAGACTTCCTGCTGCCCTAAAGAACACCCTGTTACTTTAACGAGACTTCCTGCTGCCCTAAAGAACACCCTGTTACTTTAACAAGACTTTCTGTTGTTTTAACGAGACTTCCTGCTGCCCTAAAGAACACCCTGTTACTTTAACAAGACTTCCTGTTGCCTTAACAAGACTTCCTGTTGTTTTAACAAGACTTCCTGCTGCCATAAAGAACACCCTGTTACTTTAACTAGACTTCCTGTTGCCTTAACTAGAATACCTCTTGTTTAAACAAGACTTCCTGCTGCCTTTAATACACTTCCTGCTGCCTTAACAAGATTTTCTGTTGTCTTAACGACACTTCCTGCTGCCTTAACGCACTTCAAGTTACTTTAAAAAGACTTCCTATTGCCTTAACATACTTCCTGTTGCCTTAATACATACCTGTCGCCTGGTCGTCCTCCGCACACAAACGCTAAAAGGAGCAAACAGGAGGTGAGAAGGCTCAAAATGGCACCCCATTCCCTCAAAAGGGTTGCCCGAAGATTCAAAATGGCACCCCATTCCCTCAAAAGGGTTGCCCGAAGATTCAAAATGGCACCCCATTCCCTCAAAAGGGTTGCCCGAAGATTCAAAATGGCACCCCATTCCCTCAAAAGGGTTGCCCGAAGATTCAAAATGGCACCCCATTCCCTCAAAAGGGTTGCCCGAAGATTCAAAATGGCACCCCATTCCCTCAAAAGGGTTGCTCGAAGATTCAAAATGCATTTAATTACATTGCTCTATCTATATGATATATAAAGTCAGTCAGACTGCCATCCTAGAAGTCCTTCATCCCTGACGTCAAATTGAAAGGTGTCACGACTTTGCCCCTTTCCCTCTCTCCCCCCACCAGTTTATGACCCCCATAAATACCTTTCCCCCTTCCCTCTCTACACCTCGGCCTGTTTCTTCGGCTTGCTGTTTCCGAAGATTTACTTTGTTTTATTTTACAAGTGTTTGTGTCAACACCTGCTACCAACTAGCCAGTTAGCTAGTGTCATGACTTTGCCCTGTTGGGTGAAGGTCATAAAACCCCCTTTCCCTCTCTCCCCCCCACCAGTTTATGACCCCCATAAATACATTTCCCCCATCCATCTCCATCTCCACAAATTGACTTTTGAAAATCCGTTGTTACCACAGAGGGAGACTTTGCAATACAGTAACATTCAAAAGGAACGGAACAATATTTCTGTAATCCAACCAGTTGAAAGTATCCGTTGGTATATGATGTCAGATCAGTATCAGTTGGTACTTAATATAGAATATGTCAGATCAGTTGTTGTCTGGGACATTATATCTGATGATAGGATGACATAAATTGAATCTTGGAAAATCTACACATTCTAGTTATGAGATTCAAATGGAATTGTTGTGCAATTTAAATGTTTAAATATGAAACTATTTGTGTAAAGATTAAATGTAAATGTAAATGAAATGCCTTCTAAATGAGAGAATTGTTTTCATAAGTAAACTATGCTCACTCAGTGGCCACGCCCAAGTGAACAGACATTGGTTGGAGAGTGATGAAACAAGTCCTTCTCTTCTCCAGTATAAAAGCCCCCAATTTGAATGGTTGAATATCCACAGGGCTTTGTGTGGCCATCACAAAGCCCTGACCTCAATCCCGTAGAACATTTTGTGGGCAGAACTGAAAAAAGTTTGTGCGAGCAAGTAGGCCTACAAACCTGACTCAGTAACACCAGCTCTGTCAGGAGGAATGGGCCAAAATTCACTTATTGTGGGAAGCTTGTGGAAGGCTACCCGAAACGTTTGACCCAAATTAAACAATTTAAAGACAATGCTACCAAATACAAATTGAGTGTATGTAAACTTCTGACCCACTGGGAATGTGATGAAAGAAATAAAAGCTGAAATAAATCGTTCTCTCCACTTTTATTCTGACATTTCACATTCTTAAAAATAAAGTGGTGATCCTAACTGACCTACGACAGGGAATTTATACTAGGATTAACTTCTTTGGGACAGGGGGCAGTATTTTCACATCCGGATGAAAAGCGCATCCAAAGTAAACAGTCTTCCAATTAGAAGACCTCAGAATCTGAGATATGCATATTATTAGTAGATTTGGATAGACAACACTCTGAAGTTTCTAAAACTAGTTTGAATCATGTCCTTGAGTATAACAGAACTTATTTGGCGAAACCCAGAGGACAAGATTTTTAGATTTTATTTTGTTTTTGAGGTCACTCTTTTCAATCGGTTTCATTGGGAATCCAGGTTTCTAATCGACTTTCCTGCAGTTCCTATCGCTTCCACTGGATGTCAACAATCTTTAGAAATTGGTTGAGGTTTTTCCTTTGAGAACTGAAGAAGTAAGACTGTTCAGAATGAGGCTTGAGGGAAGTGTACTCTTTGTTAGAGGCGCGTGACCTGAAAGCACACTCCATTTTGTTTTCCTTGGGTATTGAACACAGTATATCCCATCTTCAATTGTATTGATTATTTACATAAAAAAATACCTAAATTTGTATTACAAAAGTAGTTTGAAATGTTTTGGCAAAGTTTACAAGTAACTTTTGAGATATTTTGTAGTCACGTTGTGCAAGTTGGAACCAGTGTTTTTCTGGATCAAACGCGCCAAATAAATGGCATTTTGGATATATATCAACGGAATTAATCGAACAAAAGGACCATTTGTGATGTTTATGGGACATATTGGAGTGGCAACAAAAGAAGCTTGTCAAGGTAAGGCATGAATTATATTTTTATTTCTGCGTTTTGTGTCGCGCCTGCAGGGTTGAAATATGCTTTTCTCTCTTTGTTTACTGGGGTGCCATCCTCAGATAATAGCATTGTTTGCTTTTGCCGAAAAGCATTTTTGAAATCTGACATGTTGGCTGGATTCACAAGTGTAGCTTTAATATGGTATATTGAATGTGTGATTTCATAAAAGTTTAGTTTTTATAGTAACTTATTTGTATTTGGCACTCTGCATTTTCACTGGATGTTGGCCAGGTGGGACGCTACATATCCCAGAGAGGTTAAATGTCAGAAATTGTGAAAAACTGAGTTTAAAATGTCTTTGGCTAAGGTGTATGTGAACTTCCGACTTCAACTGTATGTCTTGCTTTTCCCTTTTCCGAATGGGCGGTTATTAGAATGCATAAGATTCTGTATTTAAGGTCTGACCCAATCCCCTTTGTCCCTCAGTCTTCCCGCCCTTTCATTCAAACCCAACCCCCTTTCTTTGTGTAACCAGCCATCATATCGGTTTCGTCCGCTAGGGACTTTTTCTTTTATGACATCATTAGTAATCGACGTATGATCCATCCTGTGTAGATGTAATTCTGGTGATTTATTTAGGTATTCAGTAAATAAATAAACACATTTTTGAATGGCTGATTCAACTTGTTAGCTAGACCAGTTAACCCACTGTTCCACTGTTCCTAGACCAGTTAACCCACTGTTCCTAGACCAGTTAGGGTTCGTGAAGATAACCACTCATTTTACGATGTTCAGATGAGACTGAATAAGGTGAGGATTAATAATTGACTGCTATTGATATGAAAGATCTTCAGATCATTAAGAGTTTATTTGGAAGACAGCAGCTCTATAAACACTCTTCCGTGGTGCCCCAGGTTATTAAAGAAGTAATTGTTGCCTGGTTTAATTAAATCATGTAATCAATCAAACATTAGGTAATCGATTTGATAAAATAGCCTGTCATGTAATTTATTCAGTCAGAGACACGACAGGGGCGCTGTACAAAACAAGTCATCAACTATCGGATCATCTCTAACCAATCAGAGTATCAAAGCCCATGGCTATATCTGAAACACTGATTTACCCACGTGTGTTCAGGCTCCGTCCCACACCCATTGGTTTCTGGAACCAATCAAAACACTTTGAATGTGTTCACATGGGACAAATCGTCGGGGAGGAAATCAAATCCAGACTCATCGAGGATGTGAATGGGTAACAAGGCAATCAAAAGCGCACTACAAAGCGAACAGACATATTGGATGCAGATCCCTCCCTCCCTCCCTAAGCACTGAGTGTACCAGATCCCTCCCTCCCTAAGCACTGGGTGTACCAGGGCCCTCCCTCCCTAAGCACTGAGTGTACCAGATCTCTCCCTCCCTCAGCACTGAGTGTACCAGATCCCTCCCTCCCTAAGCACTGAGTGTACCAGATCCCTCGCTCAGCACTGAGTGTACCAGGGCCCTCCTCCCTAAGCACTGAGTGTACCAGATCCCTCCCTCCCTAAGCACTGAGTGTACCAGATCCCTCCTCCCTAAGCACTGGGTGTACCAGATCCCTCCCTCCCTAAGCACTGAGTGTACCAGATCCCTCCTCCCTAAGCACTGAGTGTACCAGATCTCTCCCTCCCTCAGCACTGAGTGTACCAGATCCCTCCCTCCCTAAGCACTGAGTGTACCAGATCTCTCCCTCCCTCAGCACTGAGTGTACCAGATCCCTCCCTCCCTAAGCACTGAGTGTGTCAGGGCTCTCCTCCCTAAGCACTGAGTGTACCAGATCCCTCCCTCCCTCAGCACTGAGTGTACCAGGGCCCTCCCTCCCTAAGCACTGAGTGTACCAGATCCCTCCCTGCCTCAGCACTGAGTGTACCAGATCCCTCCCTCCCTAAGCACTGGGTGTACCAGATCCCTCCCTCCCTCCCTAAGCACTGAGTGTACCAGGGCTCTCCCTCCCTAAGCACTGAGTGTACTAGATCCCTCCCTCCCTAAGCACTGAGTGTACCAGGGCCCTCCCTCCCTAAGCACTGAGTGTATCAGGGCTCTCCTCACTAAGCACTGAGTGTACCAGATCCCTCCCTCCCTCAGCACTGAGTGTACCAGGGCCCTCCCTCCCTAAGCACTGAGTGTACCAGATCCCTCCCTAAGCACTGGGTGTACCAGATCCCTCCCTCCCTCCCTAAGCACTGAGTGTACCAGGGCTCTCCCTCCCTAAGCACTGAGTGTACTAGATCCCTCCCTCCCTAAGCACTGAGTGTACCAGGGCCCTCCCTCCCTAAGCACTGAGTGTATCAGGGCTCTCCTCCCTAAGCACTGAGTGTACCAGATCCCTCCCTCCCTCAGCACTGAGTGTACCAGGGCCCTCCTCCCTAAGCACTGAGTGTACCAGATCCCTCCCTCCCTAAGCACTGAGTGTACCAGGGCCCTCCCTCCCTCAGCACTGAGTGTACCAGATCCCTCCCTCCCTAAGCACTGAGTGTACCAGATCCCTCCCTCCCTAAGCACTGAGTGTACCAGATCCCTCCCTCCCTAAGCACTGAGTGTACCAGATCCCTCCCTCCCTAAGCACTGAGTGTACCAGATCCCTCGCTCAGCACTGAGTGTACCAGGGCCCTCCTCCCTAAGCACTGAGTGTACCAGATCCCTCCCTCCCTAAGCACTGAGTGTACCAGATCCCTCCCTCCCTAAGCACTGGGTGTACCAGATCCCTCCCTCCCTAAGCACTGAGTGTACCAGATCCCTCCCTCCCTAAGCACTGAGTGTACCAGATCTCTCCCTCCCTAAGCACTGAGTGTACCAGATCTCTCCCTCCCTCAGCACTGAGTGTACCAGATCCCTCCCTCCCTCAGCACTGAGTGTACCAGATCCCTCCCTCCCTAAGCACTGAGTGTTTCAGGGCTCTCCTCCCTAAGCACTGAGTGTACCAGATCCCTCCCTCCCTAAGCACTGAGTGTACCAGATCCCTCCCTCCCTCAGCACTGAGTGTACCAGATCCCTCCCTCCCTCAGCACTGAGTGTACCAGATCCCTCCCTCCCTAAGCACTGGGTGTACCAGATCCCTCCCTCCCTCCCTAAGCACTGAGTGTACCAGGGCTCTCCCTCCCTAAGCACTGAGTGTACTAGATCCCTCCCTCCCTAAGCACTGAGTGTACCAGGGCCCTCCCTCCCTAAGCACTGAGTGTATCAGGGCTCTCCTCACTAAGCACTGAGTGTACCAGATCCCTCCCTCCCTCAGCACTGAGTGTACCAGGGCCCTCCCTCCCTAAGCACTGAGTGTACCAGATCCCTCCCTAAGCACTGGGTGTACCAGATCCCTCCCTCCCTCCCTAAGCACTGAGTGTACCAGGGCTCTCCCTCCCTAAGCACTGAGTGTACTAGATCCCTCCCTCCCTAAGCACTGAGTGTACCAGGGCCCTCCCTCCCTAAGCACTGAGTGTATCAGGGCTCTCCTCCCTAAGCACTGAGTGTACCAGATCCCTCCCTCCCTCAGCACTGAGTGTACCAGGGCCCTCCCTCCCTAAGCACTGAGTGTACCAGATCCCTCCCTCCCTAAGCACTGAGTGTACCAGATCCCTCCCTCCCTAAGCACTGAGTGTACCAGATCCCTCCCTCCCTAAGCACTGAGTGTACCAGATCCCTCCCTCCCTAAGCACTGAGTGTACCAGATCCCTCCCTCCCTAAGCACTGAGTGTACCAGATCCCTCCCTCCCTAAGCACTGAGTGTACCAGATCCCTCGCTCAGCACTGAGTGTACCAGGGCCCTCCCTCCCTAAGCACTGAGTGTACAAGATCACTCCCTCCCTAAGCACTGAGTGTACCAGATCCCTCCCTCCCTAAGCACTGGGTGTACCAGATCCCTCCCTCCCTAAGCACTGAGTGTACCAGATCTCTCCCTCCCTAAGCACTGAGTGTACCAGATCTCTCCCTCCCTCAGCACTGAGTGTACCAGATCCCTCCCTCCCTCAGCACTGAGTGTACCAGATCTCTCCCTCCCTCAGCACTGAGTGTACCAGATCCCTCCCTCCCTAAGCACTGAGTGTGTCAGGGCTCTCCTCCCTAAGCACTGAGTGTACCAGATCCCTCCCTCCCTCAGCACTGAGTGTACCAGGGCCCTCCCTCCCTAAGCACTGAGTGTACCAGATCCCTCCCTCCCTCAGCACTGAGTGTACCAGATCCCTCCCTCCCTAAGCACTGGGTGTACCAGATCCCTCCCTCCCTCCCTAAGCACTGAGTGTACCAGGGCTCTCCCTCCCTAAGCACTGAGTGTACTAGATCCCTCCCTCCCTAAGCACTGAGTGTACCAGGGCCCTCCCTCCCTAAGCACTGAGTGTATCAGGGCCCTCCTCCCTAAGCACTGAGTGTATCAGGGCTCTCCTCCCTAAGCACTGAGTGTACCAGATCCCTCCCTCCCTCAGCACTGAGTGTACCAGGGCCCTCCCTCCCTAAGCACTGAGTGTACCAGATCCCTCCCTAAGCACTGAGTGTACCAGATCCCTCCCTCCCTAAGCACTGGGTGTACCAGATCCCTCCCTCCCTAAGCACTGAGTGTACCAGGGCTCTCCCTCCCTAAGCACTGAGTGTACTAGATCCCTCCCTCCCTAAGCACTGAGTGTACCAGGGCCCTCCCTCCCTAAGCACTGAGTGTATCAGGGCTCTCCTCCCTAAGCACTGAGTGTACCAGATCCCTCCCTCCCTCAGCACTGAGTGTACCAGGGCCCTCCCTCCCTAAGCACTGAGTGTACCAGATCGCTCCCTCCCTAAGCACTGAGTGTACCAGGGCCCTCCCTCCCTCAGCACTGAGTGTACCAGATCCCTCCCTCAGCACTGAGTGTACCAGATCCCTCCTCAGCACTGAGTGTACCAGATCCCTCCCTCAGCACTGAGTGTACCAGATCCCTCCCTCCCTAAGCACTGAGTGTACCAGGGCTCTCCCTCCCTAAGCACTGAGTGTACCAGGGCTCTCCCTCCCTAAGCACTGAGTGTACCAGATCCCTCCCTCCCTAAGCACTGAGTGTACCAGATCCCTCCCTCCCTAAGCACTGAGTGTACCAGATCCCTCCCTCCCTAAGCACTGAGTGTACCAGGGCCCTCCCTCCCTCAGCACTGAGTGTACCAGGGCCCTCCCTCCCTCAGCACTGAGTGTACCAGATCCCTCCCTCCCCCTCAGCACTGAGTGTACCAGATCCCTCCCTCCCTCCCTCAGCACTGAGTGTACCAGATCCCTCCCTCCCTCAGCACTGAGTGTACCAGATCCCTCCCTCCCTCCCTCAGCACGGAGTGTACCAGATCTCTCCCTCCCTCAGCACTGAGTGTACCAGATCCCTCCCTCCCTCCCTCAGCACTGAGTGTACCAGCTCCCTCCTCCCTAAGCACTGAGTGTACCAGATCCCTCCCTCCCTAAGCACTGAGTGTACCAGATCCCTCCCTCCCTAAGCACTGAGTGTACCAGATCCCTCCCTCCCTAAGCACTGAGTGTACCAGATCCCTCCCTCCCTCAGCACTGAGTGTACCAGATCCCTCCCTCCCTAAGCACTGAGTGTACGAGATCCCTCCCTCCCTCAGCACTGAGTGTACCAGATCCCTCCCTCCCTCAGCACTGAGTGTACCAGATCCCTCCCTCCCTAAGCACTGAGTGTATCAGGGCTCTCCTCCCTAAGCACTGAGTGTACCAGATCCCTCCCTCCCTAAGCACCGGGTGTACCAGATCCCTCCCTCCCTCCCTAAGCACTGAGTGTACCAGGGCTCTCCCTCCCTAAGCACCGAGTGTACCAGATCCCTCCCTCCCTAAGCACTGAGTGTACCAGGGCTCTCCCTCCCTAAGCACTGAGTGTACCAGATCTCTCCCTCCCTCAGCACTGAGTGTACCAGATCCCTCCTCCCTAAGCACTGAGTGTACCAGATCTCTCCCTCCCTCAGCACTGAGTGTACCAGATCCCTCCTCCCTAAGCACTGAGTGTGTCAGGGCTCTCCTCCCTAAGCACTGAGTGTACCAGATCCCTCCCTCCCTCAGCACTGAGTGTACCAGGGCCCTCCCTCCCTAAGCACTGAGTGTACCAGATCCCTCCCTGCCTCAGCACTGAGTGTACCAGATCCCTCCCTCCCTAAGCACTGGGTGTACCATATCCCTCCCTCCCTCCCTAAGCACTGAGTGTACCAGGGCTCTCCTCCCTAAGCACTGAGTGTACTAGATCCCTCCCTCCCTAAGCACTGAGTGTACCAGGGCCCTCCCTCCCTAAGCACTGAGTGTATCAGGGCTCTCCTCCCTAAGCACTGAGTGTACCAGATCCCTCCTCAGCACTGAGTGTACCAGGGCCCTCCTCCCTAAGCACTGAGTGTACCAGATCCCTCCCTAAGCACTGGGTGTACCAGATCCCTCCCTCCCTCCCTAAGCACTGAGTGTACCAGGGCTCTCCCTCCCTAAGCACTGAGTGTACTAGATCCCTCCCTCCCTAAGCACTGAGTGTACCAGGGCCCTCCCTCCCTAAGCACTGAGTGTATCAGGGCTCTCCTCCCTAAGCACTGAGTGTACCAGATCCCTCCCTCCTCAGCACTGAGTGTACCAGGGCCCTCCCTCCCTAAGCACTGAGTGTACCAGATCCCTCCCTCCCTAAGCACTGAGTGTACCAGGGCCCTCCCTCCCTCAGCACTGAGTGTACCAGATCCCTCCCTCCCTAAGCACTGAGTGTACCAGATCCCTCCCTCCCTAAGCACTGAGTGTACCAGATCCCTCCCTCCCTAAGCACTGAGTGTACCAGATCCCTCCCTCCCTAAGCACTGAGTGTACCAGATCCCTCGCTCAGCACTGAGTGTACCAGGGCCCTCCCTCCCTAAGCACTGAGTGTACAAGATCACTCCCTCCCTAAGCACTGAGTGTACCAGATCCCTCCCTCCCTAAGCACTGGGTGTACCAGATCCCTCCCTCCCTAAGCACTGAGTGTACCAGATCCCTCCCTCCCTAAGCACTGAGTGTACCAGATCTCTCCCTCCCTCAGCACTGAGTGTACCAGATCCCTCCCTCCCTAAGCACTGAGTGTACCAGATCTCTCCCTCCCTCAGCACTGAGTGTACCAGATCCCTCCCTCCCTAAGCACTGAGTGTGTCAGGGCTCTCCTCCCTAAGCACTGAGTGTACCAGATCCCTCCCTCCCTCAGCACTGAGTGTACCAGGGCCCTCCCTCCCTAAGCACTGAGTGTACCAGATCCCTCCCTCCCTCAGCACTGAGTGTACCAGATCCCTCCCTCCCTAAGCACTGGGTGTACCAGATCCCTCCCTCCCTCCCTAAGCACTGAGTGTACCAGGTCCCTCCCTCCCTAAGCACCGAGTGTACTAGATCCCTCCCTCCCTAAGCACTGAGTGTACCAGGGCCCTCCCTCCCTAAGCACCGAGTGTACTAGATCCCTCCCTCCCTAAGCACTGAGTGTACCAGATCCCTCCCTCCCTCAGCACTGAGTGTACCAGGGCCCTCCCTCCCTAAGCACTGAGTGTACCAGATCCCTCCCTAAGCACTGAGTGTACCAGATCCCTCCCTCCCTAAGCACTGGGTGTACCAGATCCCTCCCTCCCTAAGCACTGAGTGTACCAGGGCTCTCCCTCCCTAAGCACTGAGTGTACTAGATCCCTCCCTCCCTAAGCACTGAGTGTACCAGGGCCCTCCCTCCCTAAGCACTGAGTGTATCAGGGCTCTCCTCCCTAAGCACTGAGTGTACCAGATCCCTCCCTCCCTCAGCACTGAGTGTACCAGGGCCCTCCCTCCCTAAGCACTGAGTGTACCAGATCCCTCCCTCCCTAAGCACTGAGTGTACCAGGGCCCTCCCTCCCTCAGCACTGAGTGTACCAGATCCCTCCTCAGCACTGAGTGTACCAGATCCCTCCCTCAGCACTGAGTGTACCAGATCCCTCCCTCCCTAAGCACTGAGTGTACCAGATCCCTCCCTCCCTAAGCACTGAGTGTACCAGGGCTCTCCCTCCCTAAGCACTGAGTGTACCAGATCCCTCCCTCCCTAAGCACTGAGTGTACCAGATCCCTCCCTCCCTAAGCACTGAGTGTACCAGATCTCTCCCTCCCTAAGCACTGAGTGTACCAGGGCCCTCCCTCCCTCAGCACTGAGTGTACCAGGGCCCTCCCTCCCTCAGCACTGAGTGTACCAGGGCCCTCCCTCCCTCAGCACTGAGTGTACCAGATCCCTCCCTCCCTCAGCACTGAGTGTACCAGATCCCTCCCTCCCTCCCTCAGCACTGAGTGTACCAGATCCCTCCCTCCTCAGCACTGAGTGTACCAGATCCCTCCCTCCCTCCCTCAGCACGGAGTGTACCAGATCTCTCCCTCCCTCAGCACTGAGTGTACCAGATCCCTCCCTCCCTCCCTCAGCACTGAGTGTACCAGGGCCCTCCCTCCCTAAGCACTGAGTGTACCAGATCCCTCCCTCCCTAAGCACTGAGTGTACCAGATCCCTCCCTCCCTAAGCACTGAGTGTACCAGATCCCTCCCTCCCTAAGCACTGAGTGTACCAGATCCCTCCCTCCCTCAGCACTGAGTGTACCAGATCCCTCCCTCCCTAAGCACTGAGTGTACCAGATCCCTCCCTCCCTCAGCACTGAGTGTACCAGATCCCTCCCTCCCTCAGCACTGAGTGTACCAGATCCCTCCCTCCCTAAGCACTGAGTGTATCAGGGCTCTCCTCCCTAAGCACTGAGTGTACCAGATCCCTCCCTCCCTAAGCACCGGGTGTACCAGATCCCTCCCTCCCTCCCTAAGCACTGAGTGTACCAGGGCTCTCCCTCCCTAAGCACTGAGTGTACCAGATCCCTCCCTCCCTAAGCACTGAGTGTACCAGGGCTCTCCCTCCCTAAGCACTGAGTGTACCAGATCCCTCCCTCCCTAAGCACTGAGTGTACCAGATCCCTCCCTCCCTAAGCACTGAGTGTACCAGATCCCTCCCTCCCTAAGCACTGAGTGTACCAGGGCTCTCCCTCCCTAAGCACTGAGTGTACCAGATCCCTCCCTCCCTCAGCACTGAGTGTACCAGATCCCTCCCTAAGCACTGAGTGTACCAGATCTCTCCCTCCCTCAGCACTGAGTGTACCAGGGCTCTCCCTCCCTCAGCACTGAGTGTACCAGATCTCTCCCTCCCTAAGCACTGAGTGTACCAGGGCCCTCCCTCCCTAAGCACTGAGTGTACCAGATCCCTCCCTCCCTAAGCACTGAGTGTACCAGATCCCTCCCTAAGCACTGAGTGTACCAGATCCCTCCCTCTGTTGCTATGCTAATGACTGATCTGTTACTATGCTAATGACTGATCTGTTACTATGCTAATGACGGATCTGTTGCTATGCTAATGACTGATCTGTTGCTATGCTAATGACTGATCTGTTACTATGCTAATGACGGATCTGTTGCTATGCTAATGACTGATCTGCTGCTATGCTAATGACTGATCTGTTGCTATGCTAATGACTGATCTGTTACTATGCTAATGACTGATCTGTTACTATGCTAATGACTGATCTGTTACTATGCTAATGACTGATCTGTTGCTATGCTAATGACTGATCTGTTACTATGCTACTGACGGATCTGTTACTATGCTAATGACGGATCTGTTACTATGCTAATGACTGATCTGTTACTATGCTATTGACTGATCTGTTACTATGCTAATGACTGATCTGTTGCTATGCTAATGACTGATCTGTTACTATGCTAATGACGGATCTGTTACTATGCTAATGACTGATCTGTTACTATGCTAATGACTGATCTGTTACTATGCTAATGACTGATCTGTTACTATGCTAATGACGGATCTGTTACTATGCTAATGACTGATCTGTTACTATGCTAATGACTGATCTGTTACTATGCTAATGACTGATCTGTTACTATGCTAATGACTGATCTGTTACTATGCTAATGACTGATCTGTCACTATGCTAATGACTGATCTGTCACTATGATAATGACTGATCTGTTACTATGCTAATGACTGATCTGTTACTATGCTAATGACTGATCTGTTACTATGTTAATGACTGCTCTGTTACTATGCTAATGACTGACCTGTTGCTATGCTAATGACTGATCTGTTACTATGCCAATGACTGATCTGTTACTATGCTAATGACGGATCTGTTACTATGCTAATGACTGATCTGTTACTATGCTAATGACGGATCTGTTACTATGCTAATGACTGATCTGTTACTATGCTAATGACCGATCTGTTACTATGCTAATGACGGATCTGTTAATATGCTAATGACTGATCTGTTACTATGCTAATGACTGATCTGTTACTATGCTAATGACTGATCTGTTACTAGGCTAATGACGGATCTGTTACTATGCTAATGACTGATCTGTTACTATGCTAATGACTGATCTGTTACTATGCTAATGACTGATCTGTTACTATGCTAATGACTGATCTGTTACTATGCTAATGACTGATCTGTTACTATGCTAATGACTGATCTGTTTGCTATGCTAATGACTGATCTGTTACTATGCTAATGACTGATCTGTTACTATGCTAATGACTGATCTGTTACTATGCTAATGACTGATCTGTTACTATGCTAATGACTGATCTGTTGCTATGCTAATGACTGATCTGTTACTATGCTAATGACTGATCTGTTACTATGCTAATGACTGATCTGTTGCTATGCTAATGACTGATCTGTTACTATGCTAATGCCTGATATGTTAATATGCTAATGATTGATATGTTACTATGCTACTGGATGATCTGTTACTATGCTAATGACTGATCTGTTACTATGCTAATGACTGATCTGTTACTATGCTAATGACTGATCTGTTACTATGCTAATGACTGATCTGTTACTATGCTAATGACTGATCTGTTACTATGCTAATGACTGATATGTTACTATGCTAATGACTGATCTGTTACTATGCTAATGACTGATCTGTTACTATGCTAATGACTGATATGTTACTATGCTAATGACTGATCTGTTACTATGCTAATGACTGATCTGTTACTATGCTAATGACTGATCTGTTACTATGCTAATGACTGATCTGTTACTATGCTAATGACTGATCTGTTACTATGCTAATGACTGATCTGTTACTATGCTAATGACTGATCTGTTACTATGCTAATGACGGATCTGTTACTATGCTAATGACTGATCTGTTACTATGCTAATGACTGATCTGTTACTATGCTAATGACTGATCTGTTACTATGCTAATGACTGATCTGTTACTATGCTAATGACTGATCTGTTACTATGCTAATGACTGATCTGTTACTATGCTAATGACTGATATGTTAATATGCTAATGACTGATATGTTACTATGCTAATGACTGATCTGTTACTATGCTAATGACTGATCTGTTACTATGCTAATGACTGATCTGTTACTATGCTAATGACTGATCTGTTACTATGCTAATGACTGATCTGTTACTATACTAATGACTGATCTGTTACTATGCTAATGACTGATCTGTTACTATGCTAATGACTGATCTGTTACTATGCTAATGACTGATCTGTTACTATGCTAATGACTGATCTGTTACTATGCTAATGACTGATCTGTTACTATACTAATGACTGATCTGTTACTATGCTAATGACTGATCTGTTACTATGCTAATGACTGATCTGTTACTATGCTAATGACTGATCTGTTACTATGCTAATGACTGATCTGTTACTATGCTAATGACTGATCTGTTACTATGCTAATGACTGATCTGTTACTATGCTAATGACTGAGCTGTTACTATGCTAATGACTGATCTGTTACTATGCTAATGGCTGATCTGTTACTATGCTAATGACTGATATGTTACTATGCTAATGACTGATCTGTTACTATGCTAATGACTGATATGTTACTATGCTAATGACATATCTGTTACTATGCTAATGACTGATATGTTACTATGCTAATGACTGATCTGTTACTATGCTAATGACTGATATGTTACTATACTAATTACTGATCTGTTACTATGCTAATGACTGATCTGTTACTATGCTAATGACTGATCTGTTACTATGCTAATGACTGATATGTTACTATGCTAATGACTGATCTGTTACTATACTAATGACTGATATGTTACTATGCTAATGACTGATCTGTTACTATGCTAATGACTGATCTGTTACTATGCTAATGGCTGATCTGTTACTATGCTAATGACTGATATGTTACTATGCTAATGACTGATCTGTTACTATACTAATGACTGATCTGTTACTATGCTAATGACTGATATGTTACTATGCTAATGACTGATCTGCTACTATACTAATGACTGATCTGTTACTATGCTAATGACTGATATGTTACTATGCTAATGACTGATCTGTTACTATGCTAATGACTGATATGTTACTATACTAATGACTGATCTGTTACTATGCTAATGACTGATATGTTACTATACTAATGACTGATCTGTTACTATGCTAATGACTGATATGTTACTATACTAATGACTGATCTGTTACTATGCTAATGACGGATCTGTTACTATACTAATGACTGATCTGTTACTATGCTAATGACTGATCTGTTACTATACTAATGACTGATCTGTTACTAGGCTAATGACGGATCTGTTACTATGCTAATGACTGATCTGTTACTATGCTAATGACTGATCTGTTACTATGCTAATGACTGATCTGTTACTATGCTAATGACTGATCTGTTACTATGCTAATGACTGATCTGTTACTATGCTAATGACTGATCTGTTACTATGCTAATGACTGATCTGTTACTATGCTAATGACTGATCTGTTACTATGCTAATGACTGATCTGTTACTATGCTAATGACTGATCTGTTACTATGCTAATGACTGATCTGTTTGCTATGCTAATGACTGATCTGTTACTATGCTAATGACGGATCTGTTACTATGCTAATGACGGATCTGTTACTATGCTAATGACTGATATGTTACTATGCTAATGACTGATCTGTTACTATGCTAATGACGGATCTGTTACTATGCTAATGACTGATCTGTTACTATGCTAATGACTGATCTGTTACTATGCTAATGACTGATCTGTTACTATGCTAATGCCTGATATGTTAATATGCTAATGATTGATATGTTACTATGCTAATGACTGATCTGTTACTATGCTAATGACTGATCTGTTACTATGCTAATGACTGATCTGTTACTATGCTAATGGCGGATCTGTTACTATGCTAATGACTGATCTGTTACTATACTAATGACCGATCTGTTACTATGCTAATGACGGATCTGTTAATATGCTAATGACTGATCTGTTACTATGCTAATGACTGATCTGTTACTATGCTAATGACTGATCTGTTACTATGCTAATGACTGATCTGTTACTATACTAATGACTGATCTGTTACTATGCTAATGACTGATCTGTTACTATGCTAATGACTGATCTGTTACTATGCTAATGACTGATATGTTACTATACTAATGACTGATCTGTTACTATGCTAATGACTGATATGTTACTATGCTAATGACTGATCTGTTACTATACTAATGACTGATCTGTTACTATGCTAATGACTGATATGTTACTATGCTAATGACTGATCTGTTACTATACTAATGACTGATCTGTTACTATGCTAATGACTGATCTGTTACTATGCTAATGACTGATCTGTTACTATGCTAATGACTGATCTGTTACTATGCTAATGACTGATC
Source organism: Oncorhynchus keta (assembly GCF_023373465.1). NCBI lineage: Eukaryota > Metazoa > Chordata > Actinopteri > Salmoniformes > Salmonidae > Oncorhynchus > Oncorhynchus keta. The sequence goes on from NC_068455.1 coordinate 2,118,097, forward strand.
TGTTACTATGCTAATGACTGATCTGTTATTATGCTAATGACGGATATGTTACTATGCCAATGACTGATCTGTTACTATGCTAATGCCTGATATGTTAATATGCTAATGATTGATATGTTACTATGCTAATGACTGATCTGTTACTATGCTAATGACTGATCTGCTACTATGCTAATGACTGATCTGTTACTATGCTAATGCCTGATATGTTAATATGCTAATGATTGATATGTTACTATGCTACTGGATGATCTGTTACTATGCTAATGACTGATATGTTACTATGCTAATGACTGATCTGTTACTATACTAATGACTGATCTGTTACTATGCTAATGACTGATATGTTACTATGCTAATGACTGATCTGTTACTATACTAATGACTGATCTGTTACTATGCTAATGACTGATCTGTTACTATGCTAATGACTGATCTGTTACTATGCTAATGACTGATCTGTTACTATGCTAATGACTGATCTGTTACTATGCTAATGACTGAACTGTTACTATGCTAATGACTGATCTGTTACTATGCTAATGACTGAGCTGTTACTATGCTAATGACTGATCTGTTACTATGCTAATGGCTGATCTGTTACTATGCTAATGACTGATATGTTACTATGCTAATGACTGATCTGTTACTATGCTAATGACTGATATGTTACTATGCTAATGACATATCTGTTACTATGCTAATGACTGATATGTTACTATGCTAATGACTGATCTGTTACTATGCTAATGACTGATATGTTACTATACTAATTACTGATCTGTTACTATGCTAATGACTGATCTGTTACTATACTAATGACTGATCTGTTACTATGCTAATGACTGATATGTTACTATGCTAATGACTGATCTGTTACTATACTAATGACTGATATGTTACTATGCTAATGACTGATCTGTTACTATGCTAATGACTGATCTGTTACTATGCTAATGGCTGATCTGTTACTATGCTAATGACTGATATGTTACTATGCTAATGACTGATCTGTTACTATACTAATGACTGATCTGTTACTATGCTAATGACTGATATGTTACTATGCTAATGACTGATCTGCTACTATACTAATGACTGATCTGTTACTATGCTAATGACTGATATGTTACTATGCTAATGACTGATCTGTTACTATGCTAATGACTGATATGTTACTATACTAATGACTGATCTGTTACTATGCTAATGACTGATATGTTACTATACTAATGACTGATCTGTTACTATGCTAATGACTGATATGTTACTATACTAATGACTGATCTGTTACTATGCTAATGACGGATCTGTTACTATACTAATGACTGATCTGTTACTATGCTAATGACTGATCTGTTACTATACTAATGACTGATCTGTTACTATACTAATGACTGATCTGTTACTATGCTAATGACTGATCTGTTACTATGCTAATGACTGATCTGTTACTATGCTAATGACTGATCTGTTACTATGCTAATGACTGATCTGTTACTATGCTAATGACTGATCTGTTACTATGCTAATGACTGATCTGTTACTATGCTAATGACTGATATGTTACTATGCTAATGACTGATCTGTTACTATGCTAATGACTGATCTGTTACTATGCTGATGGCTGATCTGTTACTATGCTAATGACTGATCTGTTACTATGCTAATGACTGATATGTTACTATACTAATGACTGATCTGTTACTATGCTAATGACTGATATGTTACTATGCTAATGACTGATCTGTTACTATACTAATGACTGATCTGTTACTATGCTAATGACTGATATGTTACTATGCTAATGACTGATCTGTTACTATGCTAATGACTGATCTGTTACTATGCTAATGACTGATCTGTTACTATGCTAATGACTGATCTGTTGCTATGCTAATGACTGATCTGTTACTATGCTAATGACTGATCTGTTACTATGCTAATGACTGATCTGTTACTATGCTAATGACTTATCTGTTAGCTATGCTAATGACTGAGCTGTTACTATGCTAATGACTGATCTGTTACTATGCTAATGACTGATCTGTTAGCTATGCTAATGACTGATATGTTGCTATGCTAATGACTGATCTGTTACTATGCTAATGACTGATCTGTTACTATGCTAATGACATATCTGTTACTATGCTAATGACTGATATGTTACTATGCTAATGACTGATCTGTTACTATGCTAATGACTGATATGTTACTATACTAATTACTGATCTGTTACTATGCTAATGACTGATCTGTTACTATACTAATGACTGATCTGTTACTATGCTAATGACTGATATGTTACTATGCTAATGACTGATCTGTTACTATACTAATGACTGATATGTTACTATGCTAATGACTGATCTGTTACTATGCTAATGACTGATCTGTTACTATGCTAATGGCTGATCTGTTACTATGCTAATGACTGATATGTTACTATGCTAATGACTGATCTGTTACTATACTAATGACTGATCTGTTACTATGCTAATGACTGATATGTTACTATGCTAATGACTGATCTGTTACTATACTAATGACTGATCTGTTACTATGCTAATGACTGATATGTTACTATGCTAATGACTGATCTGTTACTATGCTAATGACTGATATGTTACTATACTAATGACTGATCTGTTACTATGCTAATGACTGATATGTTACTATACTAATGACTGATCTGTTACTATGCTAATGACTGATATGTTACTATACTAATGACTGATCTGTTACTATGCTAATGACTGATCTGTTACTATGCTAATGACTGATCTGTTACTATGCTAATGACTGATCTGTTACTATACTAATGACTGATCTGTTACTATACTAATGACTGATCTGTTACTATGCTAATGACTGATCTGTTACTATGCTAATGACTGATCTGTTACTATGCTAATGACTGATCTGTTACTATGCTAATGACTGATCTGTTACTATGCTAATGACTGATCTGTTACTATGCTAATGACTGATCTGTTACTATGCTAATGACTGATCTGTTACTATGCTAATGGCTGATCTGTTACTATGCTAATGACTGATATGTTACTATGCTAATGACTGATCTGTTACTATGCTAATGACTGATCTGTTACTATGCTAATGACTGATCTGTTACTATGCTAATGACTGATCTGTTACTATGCTAATGACTGATCTGTTGCTATGCTAATGACTGATCTGTTACTATGCTAATGACTGATCTGTTACTATGCTAATGACTGATCTGTTACTATGCTAATGACTGATCTGTTACTATGCTAATGACTGATCTGTTGCTATGCTAATGACTGATCTGTTACTATGCTAATGACTGATCTGTTACTATGCTAATGACTGATCTGTTACTATGCTAATGACTAGTCATTTTTATTTACCCTTTATTTAACTAGGAAAGTCCGTTAAGAACAAATTGTTATTTACAATGACGGTCTACACCGGCCAATCGCGGGCAATGCTGCACCTCCCTATGGGACTCCCGATCACAGCCGGATGTGATACAGCCTGGATTTGAACCAGGGACTGTAGTGACACCTCTTACACTAAGATAAAATGCCTGATGATGACTGATCTGGGAGTACCAAAACATTTCTGCAGCACTGAAGGTCCCCAAGAACACAGTGGCCTCCATCATGCTGCAGCACTGAAGGTCCCCAAGAACACAGTGGCCTCCATCATTTTGCAGCATTGAAGATCCCCAAGAACACAGTGGACTCCATCATTCTGCAGCACTGAAGGTCCCCAAGAACACAGTGGCCTCCATCATTCTGCAGCACTGAAGGTCCCCAAGAACAAAGTGGCCTCCATCATTCTGCAGCATTGAAGGTCCCCAAGAACACAGTGGCCTCCATCATTCTGCAGCATTGAAGGTCCCCAGATAAGCAGATAGATGCAGAGAGATGCAGATAGAAGCAGAGAGATGCAGAGAGATACAGATAGAAGCAGAGAGATGCAGAGAGATACAGATAGAAGCAGAGAGATGCAGAGAGATGCAGAGAGATGCAGAGAGATGCAGAGAGATGCAGAGAGAAGCAGAGAGATGCAGAGAGATGCAGAGAGATGCAGAGAGAAGCAGAGAGATGCAGATAGAAGCAGAGAGATACAGAGAGAAGCAGAGAGATGCAGAGAGATGCAGATAGAAGCAGAGAGATACAGATAGAAGCAGAGAGATACAGATAGAAGCAGAGAGATGCAGATAGAAGCAGATAGATACAGATAGAAGCAGAGAGATGCAGATAGAAGCAGAGAGATGCAGATAGAAGCAGAGAGATGCAGATAGAAGCAGAGAGATGCAGAGAGATGCAGAGAGAAGCAGAGAGATACAGATAGAAGCAGAGAGATACAGATAGAAGCAGAGAGATGCAGATAGAAGCAGAGAGATGCAGATAGAAGCAGAGAGATGCAGAGAGATGCAGATAGAAGCAGAGAGATATAGATAGAAGCAGAGAGATGCAGATAGATGCAGAGAGATGCAGAGAGAAGTAGAGAGATGCAGAGAGAAGTAGATAGATATAGATAGAAGCAGATAGATGCAGATAGATGCAGAGAGAAGCAGATAGATGCAGAGAGAAGTAGATAGATATAGATAGAAGCAGAGAGATGCATATAGAAGCAGAGAGATGCAGAGAGAAGTAGAGAGATACAGAGAGAAGTAGATAGATATAGATAGAAGCAGATAGATGCAGAGAGAAGTAGAGAGATGCATATAGAAGCAGAGAGATGCAGAGAGAAGTAGAGAGATGCAGAGAGAAGTAGAGAGCAGAGAAAGTAGAGAGATGCAGAGAGAAGTAGATAGATATAGATAGAAGCAGATAGATGCAGAGAGAAGTAGAGAGATGCAGAGAGAAGTAGATAGATATAGATAGAAGCAGATAGATGCAGAGAGAAGCAGAGAGAAGCAGATAGATGCAGAGAGAAGTAGATAGATATAGATAGAAGCAGAGAGATGCAGAGAGATGCAGAGAGAAGGAGAGAGATATAGATAGAAGCAGAGAGATGCAGATAGAAGCAGAGAGATGCAGATAGAAGCATAGAGAGGCAGATAGATGCATAGAGAAGCAGATAGAAGCAGAGAGAAGCAGAGAGATGCAGATAGAAGCAGAGAGATGCAGATAGAAGCAGAGAGATGCAGAGAGAAGGAGAGAGAGGCAGATATATGCAGAGAGAAGCAGATAGATGCAGAGAGAAGCAGAGAGATGCAGATAGAAGCAGAGAGATGCAGATAGAAGCAGAGAGATGCAGAGAGAAGGAGAGAGATGCAGAGAGAAGCAGAGAGAAGCATAGAGAAGCAGATAGATGCATAGAGAAGCAGATAGAAGCAGAGAGATGCAGAGAGATGCAGAGAGAAGGAGAGAGATATAGATAGAAGCAGAGAGATGCAGATAGAAGCAGAGAGATGCAGATAGAAGCATAGAGAGGCAGATATATGCATAGAGAAGCAGATAGAAGCAGAGAGAAGCAGAGAGATGCAGATAGAAGCAGAGAGATGCAGATAGAAGCAGAGAGATGCAGAGAGAAGGAGAGAGATGCATAGAGAGGCAGATATATGCATAGAGAAGCAGATAGATGCAGAGAGAAGTAGATAGATATAGATAGAAGCAGAGAGATGCATATAGAAGCAGAGATAAGTAGATAGATATAGATAGAAGCAGAGAGATGCAGAGATAAGTAGAGAGATGCAGAGAGATGCAGATAGATGCAGAGAGAAGCAGAGAGAAGCAGATAGAAGCAGAGAGATGCAGAGAGAAGCAGATAGATGCAGAGAGAAGTAGATAGATATAGATAGAAGCAGAGAGATGCAGATAGAAGCAGAGAGATGCAGAGAGAAGCAGAGAGAAGCAGAGAGAAGCAGATAGATATAGATAGAAGCAGAGAGATGCATAGAGAAGCAGATAGATATAGATAGAAGCAGAGAGATGCATAGAGAAGCAGATAGATAGAGATAGAAGCAGAGAGAAGCAGATAGATAGAGATAGAAGCAGAGAGAAGCAGATAGATGCAGATAGAAGCAGAGAGAAGCAGATAGAAGCAGAGAGATGCATAGAGAAGCAGATAGATATAGATAGAAGCAGAGAGATGCATAGAGAAGCAGATAGATAGAGATAGAAGCAGAGAGAAGCAGATAGAAGCAGAGAGAAGCAGATAGATGCAGAGAGATGCATAGAGAAGCAGATAGATATAGATAGAAGCAGAGAGATAGAGATAGAAGCAGAGAGAAGCAGAGAAAAGCAGAGAGAAGCAGAGAGATGCATAGAGAAGCAGATAGATAGAGATAGAAGCAGAGAGAAGCAGAGAGAAGTAGATAGATATAGATAGAAGCAGAGAGATGCAGATAGAAGCAGAGAGATGTAGAGAGATGCAGAGAGAAGTAGATAGATATAGATAGAAGCAGAGAGATGCATAGAGAAGCAGATAGATAGAGATAGAAGCAGAGAGAAGCAGAGAGAAGCAGATAGATAGAGATAGAAGCAGAGAGATGCATAGAGAAGCAGATAGATAGAGATAGAAGCAGAGAGATGCATAGAGAAGCAGATAGATAGAGATAGAAGCAGAGAGAAGCAGATAGATAGAGATAGAAGCAGAGAGAAGCAGATAGAAGCAGAGAGATGCAGAGAGAAGTAGTGAGATGCAGAGAGAAGTAGATAGATATAGATAGAAGCAGAGAGATGCATAGAGAAGCAGATAGATAGAGATGCAGAGAGAAGCAGATAGATAGAGATAGAAGCAGAGAGAAGCAGAGAGAAGCAGATAGATAGAGATAGAAGCAGAGAGATGCATAGAGAAGCAGATAGATGCAGAGAGATGCAGAGAGAAGCAGATAGATAGAGATAGAAGCAGAGAGAAGCAGATAGATAGAGATAGAAGCAGAGAGATGCATAGAGAAGCAGATAGATAGAGATGCAGAGAGAAGCAGAGAGAAGCAGATAGATAGAGATAGAAGCAGAGAGAAGCAGATAGATAGAGATAGAAGCAGAGAGAAGCAGAGAGAAGCAGATAGATAGAGATAGAAGCAGAGAGAAGCAGAGAGATAGAGATAGAAGCAGAGAGAAGCGGAGAGAAGCAGATAGAAGCAGAGAGAAGCAGATAGATAGAGATAGAAGCAGAGAGAAGCAGATAGATGCAGATAGAAGCAGATAGATAGAGATAGAAGCAGAGAGAAGCAGATAGATGCAGAGAGAAGCAGATAGATAGAGATAGAAGCAGAGAGAAGCAGATAGATAGAGATAGAAGCAGAGAGATGCATAGAGAAGCAGATAGATAGAGATGCAGAGAGAAGCAGATAGATAGAGATAGAAGCAGAGAGAAGCAGAGAGAAGCAGATAGATAGAGATAGAAGCAGAGAGAAGCAGATAGATAGAGATAGAAGCAGAGAGAAGCATAGAGAAGCAGATAGATAGAGATAGAAGCAGAGAGAAGCAGAGAGATAGAGATAGAAGCAGAGAGAAGCGGAGAGAAGCAGAGAGATGCATAGAGAAGCAGATAGATAGAGATAGAAGCAGAGAGAAGCAGATAGATGCAGAGAGGAATTAGACTTAATAATAGATGCATCCAACTATCGTATAGCTATTAATGGAAAGCTCTGATCCATTTCAAAAACATTCATATTGAACACTGTGTGTGTGTGTGTGTGTGTGTGTGTGTGTGTGTGTGTGTGTGTGTGTGTGTGTGTGTGTGTGTGTGTGTGTGTGTGTGTGTGTGTGTGTGTGTGTGTGTGTGTGTGTGTGTGTGTGTGTGTGTGTGTCATTGTGTACCGTTAATTCTTAAAGCCTATGAGGACTTTAACATGATTAATTAATGATGTTGCTATAACTAAGACTTTCGCTTTGCAGGGGGCCAGAGGAATCTATAGTTCTGGGGGGGGACTGTTTTCGAATGTTTTGTCAAGTAAACACTAACACTAACAGAAGGAGATTATAATACTCATTACTAGCAGGAACCCAAACCAGAACGGACAGGACACAGACAAGGCACTGATTCTTCACTGTATTGATCATCGTAAAACATGTTGTTGGGATTCTGGATGCTGATTGGCTCAGCAAAGATCCAAGCCGTGCTGTGTTGGCCGTTAAATACACACCTATACCTATGCCTGCTAACAGTTCCATCTGAATCATCCCTGCTCCTCCATCAGTATGGTCTGAATCATCCCTGCTCCTCCATCAGTATGGTCTGAATCATCCCCGCTCCTCCATCAGTATGGTCTGAATCATCCCTGCTCCTCTATTAGTATGGTCTGAATCATCCCCGCTCCTCCATCAGTATGGTCTGAATCATCCCTGCTCCTCTATTAGTATGGTCTGAATCATCCCTGCTCCTCCATCAGTATGGTCTGAATCATCCCTGCTCCTCCATTAGTATGGTCTGAATCATCCCCGCTCCTCCATCAGTATGGTCTGAATCATCCCTGCCCTCCATTAGTATGGTCTGAATCATCCCTGCTCCTCCATCAGTATGGTCTGAATCATCCCTGCTCCTCCATTAGTATGGTCTGAATCATCCCTGCTCCTCCATCAGTATGGTGTGAGTCATCCCTGCTCCTCCATCAGTATGGTCTGAATCATCCCTGCTATTCCATCAGTATGGTCTGAATCATCCCTGCTCCTCCATCAGTATGGTCTGAATCATCCCTGCTCCTCCATCAGTATGGTCTGAATCATCCCTGCTCCTCCATCAGTATGGTCTGAATCATCCCTGCTCCTCCATCAGTATGGTCTGAATCATCCCTGCTCCTCCATCAGTATGGTCTGAATCATCCCTGCTCCTCCATCAGTATGGTCTGAATCATCCCTGCTCCTCCATCAGTATGGTCTGAATCATCCCTGCTCCTCCATCAGTATGGTCTGAATCATCCCTGCTCCTCCATTAGTATGGTCTGAATCATCCCTGCTCCTCCATCAGTATGGTCTGAATCATCCCTGCTCCTCCATCAGTATGGTCTGAATCATCCCTGCTCCTCCATCAGTATGGTCTGAATCATCCCTGCTCCTCCATCAGTATGGTCTGAATCATCCCTGCTCCTCCATCAGTATGGTCTGAATCATCCCTGCTCCTCCATCAGTATGGTCTGAATCATCCCTGCCCTCCATCATTATGGGCTGAATCATCCCTGCCCTCCATCAGAACATCATCATGTTGCTGTCTGAATCATCCCTGCTCCTCCATCAGTATGGTCTGAATCATCCCCGCTCCTCCATCAGTATGGTCTGAATCATCCCTGCCCCCATCAGTATGGTCTGAATCATCCCTGCTTCTCCATCAGTATGGTCTGAATCATCCCTGCCCTCCATCAGTATGGTCTGAATCATCCCTGCTCCTCCATCAGTATGGTCTGAATCATCCCCGCTCCTCCATCAGTATGGTCTGAATCATCCCCGCTCCTCCATCAGTATGGTCTGAATCATCCCTGCTCCTCCATCAGTATGGTCTGAATCATCCCCGCTCCTCCATCAGTATGGTCTGAATCATCCCTGCTCCTCTATTAGTATGGTCTGAATCATCCCTGCTCCTCCATCAGTATGGTCTGAATCATCCATCAGTATGGTCTGAATCATCCCTGCTCCTCCATCAGAACATCATCATGTTGCTGTCTGAATCATCCCTGCTCCTCCATCAGTATGGTCTGAATCATCCCTGCTCCTCTATCAGTATGGTCTGAATCATCCCTGCTCCTCCATCAGTATGGTCTGAATCATCCCTGCCCTCCATCAGTATGGTCTGAATCATCCCTGCTCCTCCATCAGTATGGTCTGAATCATCCCTGCTCCTCCATCAGTATGGTCTGAATCATCCCCGCTCCTCCATCAGTATGGTCTGAATCATCCCTGCCCTCCATCATTATGGGCTGAATCATCCCTGCCCTCCATCAGAACATCATCATGTTGCTGTCTGAATCATCCCTGCTCCTCCATCAGTATGGTCTGAATCATCCCCGCTCCTCCATCAGTATGGTCTGAATCATCCCTGCCCCCATCAGTATGGTCTGAATCATCCCTGCTTCTCCATCAGTATGGTCTGAATCATCCCTGCCCTCCATCAGTATGGTCTGAATCATCCCTGCTCCTCCATCAGTATGGTCTGAATCATCCCTGCTCCTCCATCAGTATGGTCTGAATCATCCCTGCTCCTCCATCAGTATGGTCTGAATCATCCCCGCTCCTCCATCAGTATGGTCTGAATCATCCCTGCTCCTCCATCAGTATGGTCTGAATCATCCCTGCTCCTCCATCAGTATGGTCTGAATCATCCCCGCTCCTCCATCAGTATGGTCTGAATCATCCCTGCTCCTCCATCAGTATGGTCTGAATCATCCCTGCCCTCCATCAGTATGGTCTGAATCATCCCTGCTCCTCCATCAGTATGGTCTGAATCATCCCTGCTCCTCCATCAGTATGGTCTGAATCATCCCTGCTCCTCCATCAGTATGGTCTGAATCATCCCCGCTCCTCCATCAGTATGGTCTGAATCATCCCTGCTCCTCTATTAGTATGGTCTGAATCATCCCTGCTCCTCCATCAGTATGGTCTGAATCATCCATCAGTATGGTCTGAATCATCCCTGCTCCTCCATCAGAACATCATCATGTTGCTGTCTGAATCATCCCTGCTCCTCCATCAGTATGGTCTGAATCATCCCTGCTCCTCTATCAGTATGGTCTGAATCATCCCTGCTCCTCCATCAGTATGGTCTGAATCATCCCCGCTCCTCCATCAGTATGGTCTGAATCATCCCTGCTCCTCTATTAGTATTGTCTGAATCATCCCTGCTCCTCCATCAGTATGGTCTGAATCATCCATCAGTATGGTCTGAATCATCCCCGCTCCTCCATCAGTATGGTCTGAATCATCCCTGCTCCTCGATCAGTATGGTCTCAATCATCCCCGCTCCTCCATCAGTATGGTCTGAATCATCCCCACTCCTCCATCAGTATGGTCTGAATCATCCCCGCTCCTCCATCAGTATGGTCTGAATCATCCCCGCTCCTCCATCAGTATGGTCTGAATCATCCCTGCTCCTCTATCAGTATGGTCTGAATCATCCCTGCTCCTCCATCAGTATGGTCTGAATCATCCCCGCTCCTCCATCAGTATGGTCTGAATCATCCCCGCTCCTCCATCAGTATGGTGTGAGTCATCCCTGCCCTCCATCAGTATGGTCTGAATCATCCCTGCTCCTCCATCAGTATGGTCTGAATCATCCCCGCTCCTCCATCAGTATGGTCTGAATCATCCCTGCTCCTCCATCAGTATGGTCTGAATCATCCCTGCTTCTCCATTAGTATGGTCTGAATCATCCCCGCTCCTCCATCAGTATGGTCTGAATCATCCCCGCTCCTCCATCAGTATGGTCTGAATCATCCCCGCTCCTCCATCAGTATGGTCTGAATCATCCCTGCCCTCCATCAGTATGGTCTGAATCATCCCTGCCCTCCATCAGTATGGTGTGAATCATCCCTGCTCCTCCATCAGTATGGTCTGAATCATCCCTGCTCCTCCATCAGTATGGTCTGAATCATCCCCGCTCCTCCATCAGTATGGTCTGAATCATCCCTGCCCTCCATCATTATGGGCTGAATCATCCCTGCCCTCCATCAGAACATCATCATGTTGCTGTCTGAATCATCCCTGCTCCTCCATCAGTATGGTCTGAATCATCCCCGCTCCTCCATCAGTATGGTCTGAATCATCCCTGCCCCCATTAGTATGGTCTGAATCATCCCTGCTTCTCCATCAGTATGGTCTGAATCATCCCTGCCCTCCATCAGTATGGTCTGAATCATCCCTGCTCCTCCATCAGTATGGTCTGAATCATCCCCGCTCCTCCATCAGTATGGTCTGAATCATCCCCGCTCCTCCATCAGTATGGTCTGAATCATCCCCGCTCCTCCATTAGTATGGTCTGAATCATCCCTGCTCCTCCATCAGTATGGTCTGAATCATCCCCGCTCCTCCATCAGTATGGTCTGAATCATCCCTGCTCCTCTATTAGTATGGTCTGAATCATCCCTGCTCCTCCATCAGTATGGTCTGAATCATCCATCAGTATGGTCTGAATCATCCCTGCTCCTCCATCAGAACATCATCATGTTGCTGTCTGAATCATCCCTGCTCCTCCATCAGTATGGTCTGAATCATCTCCGCTCCTCCATCAGTATGGTCTGAATCATCCCCGCTCCTCCATCAGTATGGTCTGAATCATCCCTGCTCCTCTATTAGTATGGTCTGAATCATCCCTGCTCCTCCATCAGTATGGTCTGAATCATCCATCAGTATGGTCTGAATCATCCCCGCTCCTCCACCAGTATGGTCTGAATCATCCCTGCTCCTCGATCAGTATGGTCTGAATCATCCCCGCTCCTCCATCAGTATGGTCTGAATCATCCCCACTCCTCCATCAGTATGGTCTGAATCATCCCCGCTCCTCCATCAGTATGGTCTGAATCATCCCCGCTCCTCCATCAGTATGGTCTGAATCATCCCTGCTCCTCGATCAGTATGGTCTGAATCATCCCTGCTCCTCCATCAGTATGGTCTGAATCATCCCTGCTCCTCCATCAGTATGGTCTGAATCATCCCTGCACCTCCATCAGTATGGTCTGAATCATTCCTGCTCCTCCATCAGTATGGTCTGAATCATTCCTGCTCCTCCATCAGTATGGTCTGAATCATCCCTGCTCCTCCATCAGTATGGTCTGAATCATCCCTGCTCCTCGATCAGTATGGTCTGAATCATCCCTGCTCCTCCATCAGTATGGTCTGAATCATCCCTGCTCCTCCATCAGTATGGTCTGAATCATCCCCACTCCTCCATCAGTATGGTCTGAATCATTCCTGCTCCTCCATTAGTATGGTCTGAATCATCCCTGCTCCTCCATCAGTATGGTCTGAATCATCCTTGCTCCTCCATCAGTATGGTCTGAATCATTCCTGCTCCTCCATCAGTATGGTCTGAATCATCCCTGCTCCTCCATCAGTATGGTCTGAATCATCCCTGCTCCTCCATCAGTATGGTCTGAATCATCCCTGCTCCTCGATCAGTATGGTCTGAATCATCCCCGCTCCTCCATCAGTATGGTCTGAATCATCCCTGCCCTCCATCAGTATTGTCAGGATTTGGCCAGGGTTGTTCCGGTTTTTGGTCACTAGATGCCCCCATTGTGCCTTTTGACCTTTTGTTTTCCCTTGATCCTCATTATTATTTGCACCTGTGCCTCGTTTCCCCTGATTGTATTTAAACCCTTTGTTTTCCTCTGTTCTTTGCTCTGTGTTTGTATGTTAGCACCCAGCCCTAGTACTCTGAGAACTCTTGTTGATCCCGGTGGACTCTCTTGTGGAATTCTGTTTTTTGTTCTTGTTTGTTTGTTTTTTGAGTGTCTTTTGAGGCTTTTTGTGCTTTACCTTCCACCTTGTGGATTTGCCTTTTTTGTCTTGGAGGATTGCCTTTGTTCTTGTGGGATTCCTTTTGAGGTTTTGGAGTTACATGTTTTCCTGAAGAACTTCACTTTTACTTCATTAAATACACTGTCTCAAGTACTGCTGTGTCTGCCTCATCTTCTGGGTTCTGCCGACTATTCGTGGCTCAGTTGGTTAAGTGACTGTTTCTCACTCTGGAGACCCGGGTTCGTAACCGGGTCCTGACAGAAACACAGAGCCAAAAATGAACCCAGAGGCAGCCAGTTCCCAGGACCTTGTTGCCATGCTGTCCCACCACCAGGAGACTGTCCAACGCCACGAAGCCGCCCTGGTTCAGCAAGAGGCCTTAATGGCTAAACATTCTCATATTCTGTCGGAGATGCTGACTTCCATAAAGCAGATATCTGATCGACTTACCCCGGCAACAGTTCCCGTCCCAGTACCTCAGATTCACGTACCCATGGCAGTTAACCCTCTGGCTGAACCTCGTCTTCCACCTCCCCAACGGTTCTCAGGTGATCCAAGTGCTTGTAAAGGGTTTCTCACCCAATGTTCTCTCTCCTTCGAGCTGCAACCCTCGTCGTTCCCCACCGACCGGTCTAAGATCGCATATATCATCACCCTGCTGTCGGAAAAGGCCCTGGCCTGGGCTACTGCTGTGTGGGATGCCCATAGTTCCTGCTGTGCCAGCTACTCTGCCTTTGCTGAGGAATTCAAACGAGTGTTTCAAGGCCCAAGCAGTGGTCCTGACTCAGCCAAACAGCTCCTGACTCTCCACCAAGGTCGGCGCAGCGTGACGGACTATGCCATCCAGTTCCGCACGGTGGCAGCAGCGAGTGGCTGGAACAACGAGGCGCTCACGGTGTGCTTTCTGAAAGGCCTTTCCGACACTATCCAAGATGAACTGGCCACTCGGGAACCACCGGACAATCTCGAGTCCCTGATCAAGTTGGCCTCACGCATTGACCAGCGTCTGAGAGAGAGAGAACTCAACCGTAGACCTCTAGCCCCTATCAGTCCCAGCTCCGAGTCCCCATCTTTATCCTGAGGGAGCGACGCTGTCTATATTGCGGCAAACCGGGCCATTTCCGTTCCACGTGTCCCGGGCTCCAGGGAAACGCTCTGTCCCGTACAGACCGGGGGGAACTGTAACGGGAAACATAACCTCCTCCCATCCGTCCAACTCCCGTCTGCTCATTCCAGTCACCCTTTCCTGGGACAACCACAAGCTTCACCTTCAAGCCTTGGTAGACTCTGGAGCCGCAGGTAACTTCATGGATGGTGTCTGGGCGAAGGAGAATGGCGTTCCCTCTGAACCTCTAAGTAACCCCCATGAGGGTTACTACATTGGATGGAAGCCCTTTGGGATCTGGACTTGTCACTCATGTCACTACCTCCTTGCGACTTTCAGTTTCACAACACCAGGAATTGCTGAACTTTCATTTGATCTCCTGTTCCGAGTTCCCTCACGTCCTTGGATACCCCTGGCTTCCCAGCCATAACCCTCACATCGACTGGTCTGTGGGCACTATCAAGCAGTGGGGTCCTACGTGCCAAGCTACTTGTATTTTCCAGAATTCCCGAGTTCTACTCCCGAGTCTTTAGAATCCATCGACCTGACCCGAGTTCCCGAGTGTTACCATGACCTCAAACTGGTATTTAGCAAACAGAGGGCCACAATGCTACCACCCCATAGACCTTATGATTGCCCCATCGAACTGTTTCCGGGCACTTGCCCCCAGGGGTCGGATCTCCACCCGAACGAGCTGCTATGGATACCTACATCAAGGACGCTCTGGAAGCAGGCCTCATGCGTCCATCCACCTCCCGGCGGGAGCAGGGTTTTTCTTTGTGGCCAAGAAAGACGGTGGATTACGTCCTTGCATCGACTACCGGGGACTCAATGCCATAACCGTCCATAACCGTTACCCGCTACCCCTTATGGCCACAGCCTTCTAGCTGCTCCAGGAAGCAGTTGTTTTCACTAAGCTTGACCTGCGGAACGCATACCATCTTGTGCGGATCAGACCTGGTGACGAGTGGAAGACCGCTTTCAACACGCCTACTGGTCACTATGAATACTTGGTGATGCCCTTCGGCCTGACCAACGCCCTAGCGGTGTTCCAAGCGCTCATAAACGATGTGCTTAGGGATATGCTTAACATATGTGTTCGTTTACTTGGATGACATCCTCATCTTTTTGAGCTCTCTTCAAGAACACACTAAGCATGTCAGACAAGTACTCAAACGCCTCCTAGACAGCCATCTGTACGTTAAGCTGGAAAAATGTGAATTCCATTCATCCCGAGTACAATTCCTGGGATTTGTAGTGGAACCCGGTCGAGTCCAAATGGACCCCAGGAAGGTAGGGGCGGTAGCGGATTGGCCCACCCCCAAATCCGTTAAGGAAGTTCAGCGTTTCCTGGGCTTCACTAACTTTTACCGCAAGTTCAACAAGAACTTCAGCTTGGTGGCAGCCCCTCTCTCAGCTTTAACCAAGGGTGGCAATGCAAGGTTTTGTGGGGAAGAGAAGCTGAGACGGCCTTCCAAGGACTCAAGCAGCGTGTCCTCTCTGCTCCCATCCTGATACTACCGACTACGACGCCTCTGAGGTTGGTGTTGGAGCTGTCCTGTCTCAGAGGGGTGAAGACAAGAAGCTTCATCCGTGCGCTTTCTTCTCACACCGGCTTACCCCGGCTGAGAGGAACTATGATGTGGGGGGATTGTGAACTCCTAGCGGTTAAGATGGCATTGAAGGAATGGAGACACTGGCTCGAGGGGGCTTCTCACCCGTTTCAAGTGCTTACGGACCACAAAAATCTGGAGTATATCCAGCAGGCGAAGCGGTTGAACTCTAGACAAGCTAGATGGTCTCTTTTCTTCAATCGATTCCAGTTTATCCTCACCTATCGGCCCGGGTCGAAGAATCTCAAACCGGATGCCCTGTCCCGAGTCTACGCTCCTGCCATTCGAGATGACACGGACATGCCTGTCCTTCCTGCTGCTAAGATCGTGGCTCCGATCTCGTGGCAAGTTGAGGATACCGTGAGACGAGCTCAAGCTATTGAACCGGACCCGAAAGGAGGTCCTGCCAATCGGTTGTTTGTCCCCAAGGCAGTGAGGACTCAGGTCCTTCTGTGGGGGCACTCCTCTCGCATCACCTGTCACCCGGGCATAGGTCGCACCTTGGAGTTCATCCAGCGTAAGTTCTGGTGGCCTACCATAAGAGAAGACGTTGCCACTTTCGTCAATGCCTGCCCCGTGTGCTGCCAGGGCAAATATTCTCACCTCCGCCCGCAAGGACTCCTTCACCCTTTACCTGTTCCCCACAGACCCTGGTCCCATATCTCGTTGGACTTCATTACTGGCCTTCCTCCATCCCATGGCAATACTACTATCCTAGTCATTATCGACAGGTTTTCAAAGGCGGCCAGGTTCGTCCCTCTGACTAAGTTACCTTCTGCCAAGGAAACGGCTGAGTTGGTAATTAATCATGTGTTCCGAGTCTTCGGCATTCCTCAAGATATGGTTTCTGACAGAGGTCCCCAGTTCGCCTCTAGGTTTTGGAAGGCCTTCTGCCAACTCATGGGGGCTTCTGCCAGTCTATCTTCAGGGTACCATCCGGAGTCCAACGGCCAAACTGAGAGGATGAATCAAGAGCTGGAAACCACCCTCCGATGTATGACTCGTAACAACCCGTCCACATGGTCGTCCATCATTGTTTGGGCCGAATACGCGCACAACACCTTGCGCTCCTCCTCCACTGGTATGTCCCCGCACGAGTGTCAGTTTGGCTATGCCCCTCCATTGTTCCCGGACCAGGAGGCAGAAGTCAGAGTGCCTTCAGCCTTGAAGTTCGTCAGACGCTGTCGGCTTATGTGGAGGAAGACCCGTCTTAATCTTATGCGTTCCTCACAGAGGTACCAACAACAAGCCAACAGACGTCGCCGTCCCGGGCCTACCCTGCGCCCGGCCAGAGAGTCTGGCTCTCCACAAGAGACTTACCACTACGGGTGGAGTCTCGCAAGCTGTCCCAAAATAGATCGGTCCCTTTAAGGTTGCCAGGAGAGTTAACCCAGTTTCTTATCGCCTACACTTACCCAGATCCCTTAAGATTAATCCCACATTTCACATTTCCTTATTAAAACCTGTTGTTTTTTTCTCCCCTTGTCCCGGCAGACAGACCTCCCCCTCCGCCTCGTTTCATTGGAGGCCAGCCGGCTTATACCGTCCATCGGATACTGGATTCCCGCCGGGTGCAGCGGTCTTGGCAGTATCTGGTGGACTGGGAAGGCTACGATCCCGAGGAGCGCTCCTGGGTTCCTGCCAAAGACATACTGGACCCTGACCTCATTCGTCAGTTCAGGGCCCTCCACCCTGAGAGAGCTGGTAGGAACGTCAGGAGCCGTTCCTAGGGGGATTCTGTCAGGATTTGGCCAGGGTTGTTCCGGTTTTGGTCACTAGATGCCCCCATTGTGCCTTTTGACCTTTTGTTTTCCCTTGATCCCCATTATTATTTGCACCTGTGCCTCGTTTCCCCTGATTGTATTTAAACCCTTTGTTTTCCTCTGTTCTTTGCTCTGTGTTTGTATGTTAGCACCCAGCCCTAGTACTCTGAGAACTCTTGTTGATCCCGGTGGACTCTCTTGTGGAATTCTGTTTTTTGTTCTTGTTTGTTTGTTTTTTTGAGTGTCTTTTGAGGCTTTTTGTGCTTTGCCTTCCACCTTGTGGATTTGCCTTTTTTGTCTTGGAGGATTGCCTTTGTTCTTGTGGGATTCCTTTTGAGGTTGTGGAGTTACATGTTTTCCTGAAGAACTTCACTTTTACTTCATTAAATACACCGTCTCAAGTACTGCTGTGTCTGCTTCATCTTCTGGGTTCTGCCGACTATTCGTGGCTCAGTTGGTTAAGTGACTGTTTCTCACTCCGGAGACCCGGGTTCGTAACCGGGTCCTGACAAGTATGGTCTCTATCATCCCTGCTCCTCCATCAGTATGGTCTGAATCATCCCTGCTCCTCCATCAGTATGGTCTGAATCATCCCTGTACCTCCATTAGTATGGTCTGAATCATCCCTGCTCCTCCATCAGTATGGTCTGAATCATCCCTGCTCCTCCATCAGTATGGTCTGAATCATCCCTGCTCCTCCATCAGTATGGGCTGAATCATCCCTGCTCCTCCATCAGTATGGTGTGAATCATCCCTGCTCCTCCATCAGTATGGTGTGAATCATCCCTGCTCCTCCATCAGTATGGTGTGAATCATCCCTGCTCCTCCATCAGTATGGTGTGAATCATCCCTGCTCCTCCATCAGTATGGTGTGAATCATCCCTGCTCCTCCATCAGTATGGTGTGAATCATCCCTGCTCCTCCATCAGTATGGTCTGAATCATCCCTGCTCCTCCATCAGTATGGTGTGAATCATCCCTGCTCCTCCATCAGTATGGTGTGAATCATCCCTGCTCCTCCATCAGTATGGTGTGAATCATCCCTGCTCCTTCATCAGTATGGTCTGAATCATCCCTGCTCCTTGATCAGTATGGTGTGAATCATCCCTGCTCCTCCATCAGTATGGTCTGAATCATCCCTGCTCCTCCATCAGTATGGTCTGAATCATCCCTGCTCCTCCATCAGTATGGTGTGAATCATCCCTGCACCTCCATCAGTATGGTCTGAATCATCCCCGCTCCTCCATCAGTATGGTCTGAATCATCCCTGCTCCTCCATCAGTATGGTCTGAATCATCCCTGCCCTCCATCAGTATGGTCTGAATCATCCCTGCTCCTCCATCAGTATGGTCTGAATCATCCCTGCTCCTCCATCAGTATGGTCTGAATCATCCCTGCCCTCCATTAGTATGGTCTGAATCATCCCTGCTCCTCCATCAGTATGGTCTGAATCATCCCTGCCCTCCATTAGTATGGTCTGAATCATCCCTGCTCCTCCATCAGTATGGTCTGAATCATCCCTGCTCCTCCATCAGTATGGTCTGAATCATCCCTGCCCTCCATTAGTATGGTCTGAATCATCCCTGCTCCTCCATCAGTATGGTCTGAATCATCCCTGCTCCTCCATCAGTATGGTCTGAATCATCCCTGCTCCTCCATCAGTATGGTCTGAATCATCCCTGCTCCTCCATCAGAACATCATCATGTTGCTGTCTGAATCATCCCTGCTCCTCCATCAGTATGGTCTGAATCATCCCTGCTCCTCCATCAGAACATCATCATGTTGCTGTCTGAAGCGTCTCTTGTATTTATCTCCACTCACACATTTCCCCCTGCTTCCAGACTGGCATTTAGTTTGGTACAGTGGGGGTTAATATCAGCCTTTAGTTTGGTACAGTGGGGGTTAATATCAGCCTTTAGTTTGGTACAGTGGGGGTTAATATAAGCCTTTAGTTTGGTACAGCGGGGGTTAATATCAGCCTTGCATTTAGTTTGGTACAGTGGGGGTTAATATCAGCCTAGCATTTAGTTTGGTACAGTGGGGGTTAATATCAGCCTTGCATTTAGTTTGGTACAGTGGGGGTTAATATCAGCCTAGCATTTAGTTTGGTACAGTGGGGGTTAATATCAGCCTTGCATTTAGTTTGGTACAGTGGGGGTTAATATCAGCCTAGCATTTAGTTTGGTACAGTGGGGGTTAATATCAGCCTAGCATTTAGTTTGGTACAGCGGGGGTTAATATCAGCCTAGCATTTAGTTTGGTACAGTGGGGGTTAATATCAGCCTAGCATTTAGTTTGGTACAGCGGGGGTTAATATCAGCCTAGCATTTAGTTTGGTACAGTGGGGGTTAATATCAGCCTAGCATTTAGTTTGGTACAGTGGGGGTTAATATCAGCCTAGCATTTAGTTTGGTACAGTGGGGGTTAATATCAGCCTAGCATTTAGTTTGGTACAGTGGGGGTTAATATCAGCCTAGCATTTAGTTTGGTACAGTGGGGGTTAATATCAGCCTAGCATTTAGTTTGGTACAGCGGGGTTAATATCAGCCTTGCATTTAGTTTGGTACAGTGGGGGTTAATATCAGCCTAGCATTTAGTTTGGTACAGTGGGGGTTAATATCAGCCTAGCATTTAGTTTGGTACAGTGGGGGTTAATATCACCCTAGCATTTAGTTTGGCTAATCATTATGTATTGGTTGACATAGCCAACTCTAGCTAGGCTAATCATTATGTATTGGTTGACATAGCCAACTCTAGCTAGGCTAATCATTATGTATTGGTTGACATAGCCAACTCTAGCTAGGCTAATCATTATGTATTGGTTGACATAGCCAACTATAGCTAGGCTAATCATTATGTATTGGTTGACATAGCCAACTCTAGCTAGGCTAATCATTATGTATTGGTTGACATAGCCAACTCTAGCTAGGCTAATCATTATGTATTGGTTGACATAGCCAACTCTCTAGCTAGGCTAATCATTATGTATTGGTTGACATAGCCAACTCTAGCTAGGCTAATCATTATGTATTGGTTGACATAGCCAACTCTAGCTAGGCTAATCATTATGTATTGGTTGACATAGCCAACTCTAGCTAGGCTAATCATTATGTATTGGTTGACATAGCCAACTCTAGCTAGGCTAATCATTATGTATTGGTTGACATAGCCAACTCTAGCTAGGCTAATCATTATGTATTGGTTGACATAGCCAACTCTAGCTAGGCTAATCATTATGTATTGGTTGACATAGCCAACTCTAGCTAGGCTAATCATTATGTATTGGTTGACATAGCCAACTCTAGCTAGGCTAATCATTATGTATTGGTTGACATAGCCAACTCTAGCTAGGCTAATCATTATGTATTGGTTGACATAGCCAACTCTAGCTAGGCTAGTTAACTGCACTCTTGTTGTTTGTGTACAATAATTTTATAATGCCATATGCTCCCCCCACGTCGCTTTCCATCAAGTTGTATAACAGACCCTCATGCCACATTTAGTCAAAAGCTTGGCTTTTGTTTTGTTTTGTTTTGTTTGTCAATGAATGGTGTATACGTGGTCTGTCGTATGGTATTTTGGTAAGAAGTCAATATGCCATTTTCTCAGGACATTGTTTTCACTGAGGACATGTTGGAGTCTGCTGTGGATGATACTTGCAGAGGATTTTTCTGAAGCATATTCCACTGTAATTATAGAAGTCATATTTGTCTCCACTTTTGTGGATTGGGGTGATCAGACCATAGTTCCAAGTGTTCAGGAAGATGCCAGCACTAAGGATAATGTTAAAGAGATTAAGAACAGCCTATTTGAATTTGTGGTCTGTATATTTCATCATTTTATCTAGGATCCCATCAACACCACAGGCCTTTTTTGGGTTGGAGGGTTTGTATGTTGTCCTGTAGTTCATCTGATGTAATTGGATAGTCCGCTGTGTTCTGGTTAACAGTTGATTCTAAGGTTTGTAAATGATCACGTACTTGTTTTTCATCTTGGTTATTTGTTATGGAAGAAGAGATTGGAGAAGTGGTTTATCCATATACATTATACATGCTGCATAGATGACTCTTTGTGTTGTTGTTTGTTAAGTGTTTTCTAATTCTACCAAAAGTTATTTGATTCCATGGATTCTTTAATCACACTGGGCTGAGCGGGAACTGTACTTCCTCAGTGGTAGGGAGGCGAGCAGGCCAGAGGTGGATGAACACAGTGCCCTTGTTTGGGTGTAGGGCCTGATCAGAGCCTGGAGGTAAAGTTATTTGATTCCATGGATTCTTGAATCACATTGAGTTGATGTCCGACGTGCTGTTCCTTATTGTTTCTGTATTTCTGTATTGTTTTAGTGATTCACCATAGTGAAGGTTCAGGTTGTCTGTAGTGTATTTCTGTATTGTTTTAGTGATTCACCATAGTGAAGGTTCAGGTTGTCTGTAGGGTATTTCTGTTTTAGTGATTCACCATAGTGAAGGTTCAGGTTGTCTGTAGGGTATTTCTGTTTTAGTGATTCACCATAGTGAAGGTTCAGGTTGTCTGTAGTGTATTTCTGTATTGTTTTAGAGACAGACAGACAGACAGACAGACAGACAGACAGACAGACAGAGACCTGCTCTAATCATTTTGGTTTCTGAAGCAGAAACTGGAGAATAACAGTAGGTACACACACACACACACACACACACACACACACACACACACACACACACACACACACACACACACACACACACACACACACACACACACACACACACACACACACACACACACACACACACACACACACACACACACACACACACACACACACACACACACACACACACACACACACTGCCCTCGCTTCCCTAAAGTCTCAACATATGTTTTGCTAAAGTGTAATGACAGAAATGAGCCTGTTGTTGACCAGAGTCACTCAATCATCTGACAGACAGAGGACACGTCCCGAAGGACACCCTATCCCTATGTAGTGCACTACTTTAGACCAGAGCCCTATCCCTATGTAGTGCACTACTTTAGACCAGAGCCCTATGGCACCCTATCCCCTATGTAGTGCACTTCTTTAGACCAGAGCCCTATGGCACCCTATCCCCTATGTAGTGCACTACTTAAGACCAGAGCCCTATGGCACCCTATCCCCTATGTAAGTGCACTACTTTAGACCAGAGCCCTATGACACCCTATCCCTATATAGTGCACTACTTTAGACCAGAGCCCTATGGCACCCTATCCCCTATGTAGTGCACTACTTTAGACCAGAGCCCTATGACACCCTATCCCCTATGTAGTGCACTACTTTAGACCAGAGCCCTATGGCACCCTATCCCTATGTAGTGCACTACTTTAGACCAGAGCCCTATGACACCCTATCCCTATGTAGTGCACTACTTTAGACCAGAGCCCTATGGCACCCTATCCCCTATGTAGTGCACTACTTTAGACCAGAGCCCTATGACACCCTATCCCCTATGTAGTGCACTACTTTAGACCAGAGCCCTATGGCACCCTATCCCCTATGTAGTGCACTACTTTAGACCAGAGCCCTATGGGGGGATAGGGTGTCATTCAGGGCCCAGTGTTTGTATGCAGTCAGTCATTTAATATGAGGAAACGTTGAGCCGTGCTCCATCACATGGACCAGTGAATATGACAGAGAGGCTGACTGCTGCGCACAGGAGGCCCTACAGAGAGACAGACAGACAGAGAGGCTGACTGCTGCACACAGGAGGCCCTACAGGAGGCCCTACAGAGAGACGGACAGACAGAGAGTCTGACTGCTGCACACAGGAGGCCCTACAGGAGGCCCTACAGAGAGACAGACAGACAGAGAGGCTGACTGCTGCACACAGGAGGCCCTACAGGAGGCCCTACAGAGAGACGGACAGACAGAGAGTCTGACTGCTGCACACAGGAGGCCCTACAGGAGGCCCTACAGAGAGACAGACAGACAGAGAGGCTGACTGCTGCACACAGGAGGCCCTACAGAGAGACAGAGGCAGCACACAGGAGGCCCTACAGAGAGACAGAGGCAGCACACAGGAGGCCCTACAGGAGGCCCTACAGGAGGCCCTACAGAGAGACAGACAGACAGAGAGTCTGACTGCTGCACACAGGAGGCCCTACAGAGAGACAGAGGCAGCACACAGGAGGCCCTACAGGAGGCCCTACAGGAGGCCCTACAGAGAGACAGAGAGACAGATAGACAGAGAGGCTTACTGCTGCACACAGGAGGCCCTACAGAGAGACAGAGAGACAGAGAGGCTTACTGCAGCACACAGGAGGCCCTACAGAGAGACAGAGAGACAGAGAGGCTTACTGCAGCACACAGGAGGCCCTACAGAGATTAGACAGACAGAGGGGTAGGGGGTTTGAGTGAGAGAGACAGACAGAGGGACAGAGAGAGAGAGAATTTGCAAACAAAAGACATTTTGATCAACTCTCATATCTACTGGGTGAAATACCACAGTGTGCCATCACCGCAGCAAGATTTGTGACCTGTTGCCACGAGAAAAGGGCAACCAGTGAAGAACACACACTATTGTAAATACATATCTACAGTTGTGGCCAAAAGTTTTGAGAATTAAACAAATATTAATTTCCACAAGGTTTGCTGCTTCAGTGTCTTTAGATATTTTTGTCAGATGTTACTATGGAATACTGAAGTATAATTACAAGCATTTCATAAGTGTCAAAGGCTTTTATTGACAATTACATGAAGTTGATGCAAAGAGTCAATATTTGCAGTGTTGACCCTTCTTTTTCAAGACCTCTGCAATCCGCCCTGGCATGCTGTCAATTAACTTCTGGGCCACATCCTGACTGATGGCAGCCCATTCAATTAACTTCTGGGCCACATCCTGACTGATGGCATGCTGTCAATTAACTTCTGGGCCACATCCTGACTGATGGCAGCCCATTCTTGTATAATCAATGCTTGGAGTTTGTCAGAATTTGTGGGATGTTGTTTGTCCACCGCCTCTTGAGGATTGATCACAAGTTCTCAATGGGATTAAGGTCTGGGGAGTTTCCTGGCCATGGACCCAACATATTGATGTTTTGTTCCCAGAGCCACTTAGTTATCACTAGTGCTCCATCATGCTGGAAAAGGCATTGTTCGTCACCAGACTGTTCCTGGATGGTTGGGAGAAGTTGCTCTCGGAGGATGTGTTGGTACCATTCTTTATTCATGGCGGCAGCGTAGCCTAGTGGTTAGAGCGTTGGACTAGTAACCGGAAGGTTGCAAGTTCAAACCCCCGAGCTGACAAGGTACAAATCTGTCGTTCTGCCCCTGAACAGGCAGTTAACCCACTGTTCCCAGGCCGTCATTGAAAATAAGAATTAGTTATTAACTGACTTGCCTAGTTAAATAAAGGTAAAATAATAAAAATATTCATGGCTGTGTTCTTAGGCAAAATTGTGAGTGAGCCCTACTCCCTTGGCTGAGAAGCAACCCCACACATGAATGGTCTCAGGATGCTTTACTGTTGGCATGACACAGGACTGATAGTAATATAATAATAATAATAATAATATATGCCATTTAGCAGACGCTTTTATCCAAAGCGACTTACAGTCATGTGTGCATACATTCTACGTATGGGTGGTCCCGGGGATCGAACCCACTACCCTGGCGTTACAAGCGCCATGCTCTACCAACTGAGCTACAGAAGGTATTAGCGCTCACCTTCTCTTCTCCGGACAAGCTTTTTTCTGAATGCCCCAAAAATGACCCCAGTCCTCAGCAGTCCAATCCCTGTAACTCATGCAGAATATCAGTCTGTCCCTGATGTTTTTCATTGTTGTCTACTTCTAATGCCTCTTAAGGGGAAAATAATTTAAAAGTAATTGAATGTAATCAGATTACGTTACTGAGTTCAGATAATCCAAAAGTTACACTACCGATTACAATTTTGGACAGGTAGTTAGCCAGGCAGAGCGCTAACTAGCCAAGCAGAGCGCTAGCTAGTTAAAAAAAACAGCCCCAAAGGGCTTGTAGAGTAGGGACACTGTACATTACCGAGGAGATCCCATTAACAGCCCCAAAGGGCTTGTAGAGTAGGGACACTGTTCATTACCGAGGAGATCCCATTAACAGCCCCAAAGTGCTTGTAGAGTAGGGACGCTGTTCATTACCGAGGAGATCCCATTAACAGCCCCAAAGGGCTTGTAGAGTAGGGACACTGTTCATTACCGAGGAGATCCCATTAACAGCCCCAAAGGGCTTGTAGAGTAGGGACACTGTTCATTACCGAGGAGATCCCATTAACAGCCCCAAAGGGCTTGTAGAGTAGGGACACTGTTCATTACCGAGGAGATCCCATTAACAGCCCCAAAGGGCTTGTAGAGTAGGGACACTGTTCATTACCGAGGAGATCCCATTAACAGCCCCAAAGGGCTTGTAGAGTAGGGACACTGTTCATTACCGAGGAGATCCCATTAACAGCCCCAAAGGGCTTGTAGAGTAGGGACACTGTTCATTACCGAGGAGATCCCATTAACAGCCCCAAAGGGCTTGTAGAGTAGGGACGCTGTTCATTACCGAGGAGATCCCATTAACAGCCCCAAAGGGCTTGTAGAGTAGGGACACTGTTCATTACCGAGGAGATCCCATTAACAGCCCCAAAGGGCTTGTAGAGTAGGGACGCTGTTCATTACTGAGGAGATCCCATTAACAGCCCCAAAGGGCTTGTAGAGTAGGGACGCTGTTCATTACCGAGGAGATCCCATTAACAGTCCCAAAGGGCTTGTCACTGTCTGTCTGCCTGTCTGTCTGTCTGTCTGTCTGTCTGTCTGTCTGTCTGTCTGTCTGTCTGTCTGTCTGTGTGCCTGCCTGTCTATTTGCCAACCTGTTTGTCTGCCTGTCTATCTGAGTTTCTGCCTGTGTCTATCTGTCCATCAGTAGCATCCCAAAACAGATCTCTCCATCTCTATAATACCAAAAGCTCTACAACATTGAGTTTCCCAAAAATAATTTTCTGTTCAGGGCAATACATGTATTCGTTAAGCCCTCACTTCCTCCTTTTCAGATAAAATCACTTCAGTATAATTTACAGGCTTTTATTTCCAGTTCAGTCTGGTTCAATCTGTGGGTAGCTGTGGCACTAAATGCCAGCTCCTTTTAGTGAACCGCTAGCAGGGTAATTGTCCCGGTGGTATAATCTCCCCTCAACAAAAGACAGAGGAATTATAATAAGGAACCTGCCTGCATGGCTTTTAACTTCCTCTGGGAAATCCTCTCCCAAACTGTCTCCCAACTGGCACTCTATTCCCTATGCTGTGCACTACTTTAAATCAGAGCCCTGGGCTAGGGAATATGGTGCCAATTTGGGACTCGGTACCAGTCGATGCAGGGGGGGTTAATTATTTCATTCTCAATCTCACAACCTTTCACCCCTTGGACCCATTTTACCCCAGCCCATCGTGTCTAATTGCTTCCATCTGTTCTTTATACATCCCCGCTACACTCGGCAGATACAGCAGTCGACTGGTTGTGAGAGACACTGGAGCCACCGGGCAGTATAGACAAGCTTAAAAATGTCAACTGGACACCAGCTCAGGATAAAACACATGCTAGGTGATCGTTCCTGACACCTGGTATATCTTATCCCTCTCAAACATCTGTAGCGGTTAGGCAAGAACAGAGGGAGTTCCAAATGGCACCCTATTCCCTATATAGAACACTACTGTAGACCAGGACCCTATTCCCTATATAGAACACTACTGTTGACCAGGGCCCTATTCCCTATATAGAACACTACTGTTAACCAGAGCCCTATTCCCTATATAGAACACTACTGTTGACCAGGGCCCTATTCCCTATATAGAACACTACTGTTGACCAGGGCCCTATTCCCTATATATAGTACACTACTGTTGACCAGGGCCCTATTCCCTCTATATAGTACACTACTGTTGACCAGGGCCCTATTCCCTATATATAGTACACTACTTTAGACCAGGGCCCTATTCCCTATATAGTAAACCAGGGCCCTATTCCCTATATAGTAAACCAGGGCCCTATTCCCTATATAGTGGACCAGGGTCCTATTCCCTATATAGTGGACTAGGGCCATATTCCCTATATAGTGGACTAGGGCCATATTCCCTATATAGTGGACCAGGGCCATATTCCCTATATAGTGGACCAGGGCCCTATTCCCTATATAGTGGACCAGGGTCCTATTCCCTATATAGTGGACCAGGGTTCTATTCCATTTATAGTGGACCAGGGTCCTATTCCCTATATAGTGGACCAGGGCCCTATTCCCTATATAGTGGACCAGGGCCCTATTCCCTATATAGTGGACCAGGGTCCTATTCCCTATATAGTGGACCAGGGTCATATTCCCTATATAGTGGACCAGGGTTCTATTCCCTATATAGTGGACCAGGGTCATATTCCCTATATAGTTGACCAGGGCCATATTCCCTATATAGTGGACCAGGGTCCTATTCCCTATATAGTGGACTAGGGCCATATTCCCTATATAGTGGACCAGGGTCCTATTCCCTATATAGTGGACCAGGGCCATATTCCCTATATAGTGGACCAGGGCCCTATTCCCTATATAGTGGACCAGGGTCCTATTCCCTATATAGTGGACCAGGGTTCTATTCCCTATATAGTTGACCAGGGCCATATTCCCTATATAGTGGACCAGGGTCCTATTCCCTATATAGTGGACCAGGGCCCTATTCCCTATATAGTGGACCAGGGTCCTATTCCCTATATAGTGGACCAGGGCCATATTCCCTATATAGTTGACTAGGGTCCCATTCCCTATATAGTGGACCAGGGTCCTATTCCCTATATAGTGGACCAGGGTTCTATTCCCTATATAGTGGACCAGGGTTCTATTCCCTATATAGTGGACCAGGGCCCTATTCCCTATATAGTGGACCAGGGCCATATTCCCTATATAGTGGACCAGGGTCCTATTCCCTATATAGTGGACCAGGGTCCTATTCCCTATATAGTGGACCAGGGTCCTATTCCCTATATAGTGGACCAGGGTCCTATTCCCTATATAGTGGACCAGGACCCTATTCCCTATATAGTGGACCAGGGCCCTATTCCCTATATAGTGGACCAGGGTCCTATTCCCTATATAGTGGACCAGGGCCATATTCCCTATATAGTGGACTAGGGTCCCATTCCCTATATAGTGGACCAGGGTCCTATTCCCTATATAGTGGACCAGGGTTCTATTCCCTATATAGTGGACCAGGGTTCTATTCCCTATATAGTGGACCAGGGCCCTATTCCCTATATAGTGGACCAGGGCCATATTCCCTATATAGTGGACCAGGGTCCTATTCCCTATATAGTGGACCAGGGTCCTATTCCCTATATAGTGGACCAGGGTCCTATTCCCTATATAGTGGACCAGGGTCCTATTCCCTATATAGTGGACCAGGGTCCTATTCCCTATATAGTGGACCAGGGTCCTATTCCCTATATAGTGGACCAGGGTCCTATTCCCTATATAGTGGACCAGGGTCCTATTCCCTATATAGTGGACCAGGACCCTATTCCCTATATAGTGGACCAGGGCCCTATTCCCTATATAGTGGACCAGGGTCCTATTCCCTATATAGTGGACCAGGGCCATATTCCCTATATAGTGGACTAGGGTCCCATTCCCTATATAGTGGACCAGGGTCCTATTCCCTATATAGTGGACCAGGGTTCTATTCCCTATATAGTGGACCAGGGTTCTATTCCCTATATAGTGGACCAGGGCCCTATTCCCTATATAGTGGACCAGGGCCATATTCCCTATATAGTGGACCAGGGTCCTATTCCCTATATAGTGGACCAGGGTCCTATTCCCTATATAGTGGACCAGGGTCCTATTCCCTATATAGTGGACCAGGGTCCTATTCCCTATATAGTGGACCAGGGTCCTATTCCCTATATAGTGGACCAGGGTCCTATTCCCTATATAGTGGACCAGGGTCCTATTCCCTATATAGTGGACCAGGGCCATATTCCCTATATAGTGGACCAGGGCCATATTCCCTATATAGTGGACCAGGGTCCTATTCCCTATATAGTTGACCAGGGCCCTATTCCCTATATAGTGGACCAGGGTCCTATTCCCTATATAGTGGACCAGGGTCCTATTCCCTATATAGTGGACCAGGGTCCTATTCCCTATATAGTGGACCAGGGTCCTATTCCCTATATAGTGGACCAGGGTCCTATTCCCTATATAGTGGACCAGGGTCCTATTCCCTATATAGTGGACCAGGGTCCTATTCCCTATATAGTGGACCAGGGTCATATTCCCTATATAGTGGACCAGGACCCTATTCCCTATATAGTGGACCAGGGTCCTATTCCCTATATAGTGGACCAGGGCCCTATTCCCTATATAGTGGACCAGGGTCATATTCACTATATAGTGGACCAGGGCCATATTCCCTATATAGTGGACCAGGGCCCTATTCCCTATATAGTGGACCAGGGTCCTATTCCCTATATAGTGGACCAGGGTCCTATTCCCTATATAGTGGACCAGGGTCCTATTCCCTATATAGTGGACCAGGGCCCTATTCCCTATATAGTGGACCAGGGCCCTATTCCCTATATAGTGTTTTAGGAAAATGTTCCATTTAGGACACAAGTTGTCCCTGAGGAGTTATTCTCTGTGACTGAAGAGACTCAGTCAATAGATAAATCACCTTTATTTTCCGGTTACTAGTCCAACGCTCTAACCACTAGGCTCCCTGCCGCCCCAGTATTCTCTGTGACTGAAGAGACTCAGTCAATAGATAAATCACACATAAAGGATGTATCGACAGGAATAATAATCAACAAGTTATAGAGCATTACTGATCATTGATGTGTTGGTTTTACCTATTGTACAGGGTGCGTGTGTGTGGGTGTGTGTGGGTGCGTGCGTCTAACTGAAATACTGTGCAGTAGCGGCTAGTTATCTCCCACCCCCCCCCGGGGCGGCTAGTTATCTCCCACCCCCCCCCAGGGGCGGCTAGTTATCTCCCACCCACCCCCTCAGGAGCGGCTAGTTATCTCCCACCCCCCTCAGGAGCGGCTAGTTATCTCCCCCCCCCCCTCAGGAGCGGCTAGTTATCTCCCACCCACCCCCCTCAGGAGCGGCTAGTTATCCCCCCTCAGGGGCGGCTAGTTATCTCCCACCCCCCTCAGGAGCGGCTAGTTATCTCCCACCCACCCCCTCAGGGGCGGCTAGTTATCTCCCCCTCAGGGGCGGCTAGTTATCTCCCCCCTCAGGGGCGGCTAGTTATCTCCCCTCAGGGGCGGCTGAGTTATCTCCCACCCACCCCCCGGGCGGCTAGTTATCTCCCCCAGGGGCGGCTAGTTATCTCCCACCCCCCTCAGGAGCGGCTAGTTATCTCCCACCCCCCTCAGGAGCGGCTAGTTATCTCCCACCCCCCTCAGGAGCGGCTAGTTATCTCCCACCCCCCTCAGGAGCGGCTAGTTATCTCCCACCCCCACCCCCCTCAGGAGCGGCTAGTTATCTCCCACCCCACCCCCTCAGGAGCGGCTAGTTATCTCCCACCCTCCCTCAGGAGCGGCTAGTTATCTCCCACCCTCCCTCAGGAGCGGCTAGTTATCTCCCACCCTCCCTCAGGAGCGGCTAGTTATCTCCCACCCTCCCTCAGGAGCGGCTAGTTATCTCCCACCCCCTCAGGAGCGGCTAGTTATCTCCCACCCCCCCCAGGAGCGGCTAGTTATCTCCCACCCCCCCTCAGGGGCGGCTAGTTATCTCCCACCCTCCCTCAGGAGCGGCTAGTTATCTCCCACCCTCCCTCAGGAGCGGCTAGTTATCTCCCACCCCCCTCAGGAGCGGCTAGTTATCTCCCACCCCCCTCAGGAGCGGCTGGTTATCTCCCACCCCCCAGGAGCGGCTAGTTATCTCCCACCCCCCTCAGGAGCGGCTAGTTATCTCCCACCCTCCCTCAGGAGCGGCTAGTTATCTCCCAGCCCCCCAACCCCCCCTCAGGAGCGGCTAGTTATCTCCCACCCCCTCAGGAGCGGCTAGTTATCTCCCACCCCCTCAGGAGCGGCTAGTTATCTCCCACCCCCTCAGGAGCGGCTAGTTATCTCCCACCCCCCCCAGGAGCGGCTAGTTATCTCCCACCCCCCCAGGAGCGGCTAGTTATCTCCCACCCCCTCAGGGGCAGCTAGTTATCTCCCACCCCCTCAGGAGCGACTAGTTATCTCCCAGCCCCCTCAGGGGCAGCTAGTTATCTCCCACCCCCTCAGGAGCGGCTAGTTATCTCCCACCCCCCTCAGGGGCAGCTAGTTATCTCCCACCCCCCCTCAGGAGCGGCTAGTTATCTCCCAGCCCCCCCTCAGGGGCAGCTAGTTATCTCCCACCCCCCCTCAGGAGCGGCTAGTTATCTCCCACCCCCCCTCAGGGGCAGCTAGTTATCTCCCACCCCCCCTCAGGAGCGGCTAGTTATCTCCCACCCTCCCTCAGGGCGGCTAGTTATCTCTAAGCCTCAGGTAACCTACGGTGAAACTGTACCTGGCACATGGCAACTGGCCCAAGACAGGGTTAATCGCTCCACTGTACCTGGCACCTATTCCCTTTCTACCATAGTCCACTTCCATCTGGTCCTGAATATGGAGGTTTACACAGGCTGCCTAATTGTGATCTTTGTAACTGGTCTGAGAATGAATTAAATGTATTGGGAGGCAGATAAATGCATAACACGACCAGCAGCTGAGATCCACGCACACACGCACACACACACACACACACACACACACACACACACACACACACACACACACACACACACACACACACACACACACACACACACACACACACACACACACACACACACACACACACACACTCAATTCAAGGTTACTAAACATGGGACTAACAATATATTCCCTCCGTCCCCGGTGAGACACACGGCGGCTCTACAACCCTGAACCACGGAGGAGGTATAAAGAGCTGACAGAACAGAGGCTGAGCATTAACAACTATGTGAATATTTAATTCGATTAAACAAAAACTATTTAGCGAGCGGGAAATCATTGTGTTTTTACACTCAGAGAATTGAAGGCGATCGTTATCAGTATCGTTGAGTGGAATAGGGATGTAGTTGTTGGATATGAGTAAGAAAAGTAGATTTTATAGGATCTGAAATGGCTGTTTCACGTGGAAAATGGCACGGTAAGTATTTCCGTTTATATCTTTTTTTGTCCAAATTATAGGAGTATACTTTTTTCCGAGAAAAAGCCATGTTAGCAGAAAGCACAGTCAACCTATTACCGGTATGATTGCAAGATGATGAAAGGTTGCAGAGAAATCACTGAACCGTCACCATCCTTACAGTAACAAATCAAACAGAGAAATATTTACGTGCAAAAAAAAACCCAAAGCAGCCTCTTTAGTCTACAGTACTGACTACAACCCAAACAAACAACACCCCACTGTAACAGAACAACAGCAGTTGCATGGGATACATTAGGATCCTGCCATCTCGTGCGGCAACTACAGCTCCCTGTGGCTCCAGTGAGAGCCACCATGGCTTTGCCTCAGTACAGTCTGATGGACAGTTTAGATGGCCCGCTGAAAGAGACTCTCTCCTGTGTCGACGTCTCCCTGACAAGGTGAAAACATCAGCAGAAACACACTCGGGAGGAGTGACACCTCAGTGCCAGCCCACTGAATAGGGGCTCTGCTCCGTCGTGACGTGTGTGTGTGTGTGTGTGTGTGTGTGTGTGTGTGTGTGTGTGTGTGTGTGTGTGTGTGTGTGTGTGTGTTGAGCAGTTCCACTGTGATGTGAGAGGAGGTGAAGGCAGGGATCACAACAGCACCCCCATGTTTAGAGGGGCGAGGCAGGGTTTCTGACTCCTGTCGAGCTGTGATTGGATGGCTATGAGGGGCGAGGCAGGGTTTCTGACTCCTGTCGAGCTGTGATTGGATGGCTATGAGGGGCGAGGCAGGGTTTCTGACTCCTGACGCGCTGTGATTGGATGGCTATGAGGGGCGAGGCAGGGTTTCTGACTCCTGTCGAGCTGTGATTGGATGGCTATGAGGGGAGAGGCAGGGTTTCTGACTCCTGTCGAGCTGTGATTGGATGGCTATGAGGGGCGAGGCAGGGTTTCTGACTCCTGTCGAGCTGTGATTGGATGGCTATGAGGAGCGAGGCAGGGTTTCTGACTCCTGACGCGCTGTGATTGGATGGCTATGAGGGGCGAGGCAGGGTTTCTGACTCCTGTCGAGCTGTGATTGGATGTCTGTGATTGTTGTGTTGTGATGGTCTGGATGCCAACATTCTAATGTGATGGTTTGGATGCCAACATTCTAATGTGATGGTTTGGATGCCAACATTCTAATGTGATGGTCTGGATGCCAACATTCTAATGTGATGGTTTGGATGCCGACATTCTAATGTGATGGTTTGGATGCCAACATTCTAATGTGATGGTTTGGATGCCAACATTCTAATGTGATGTGATGTTTGGATGCCAACATTCTAATGTGATGGTTTGGATGCCAGCATTCTAATGTGTTGTGATGGTCTGGATGCCAACATTCTAATGTGATGGTTTGGATGCCAACATTCTAATGTGATGTGATGGTTTGGATGCCAACATTCTAATGTGATGGTTTGGATGCCAACATTCTAATGTGATGGTTTGGATGCCAACATTCTAATGTGTTGTGATGGTCTGGATGCCAACATTCTAATGTGATGGTTTGGATGCCAACATTCTAATGTGATGTGATGGTCTGGATGCCAACATTCTAATGTGATGGTTTGGATGCCAACATTCTAATGTGATGGTTTGGATGCCAACATTCTAATGTGATGGTTTGGATGCCAACATTCTAATGTGATGTGATGGTCTGGATGCCAACATTCTAATGTGATGGTTTGGATGCCAACATTCTAATGTGATGGTTTGGATGCCAACATTCTAATGTGATGTGATGGTCTGGATGCCAACATTCTAATGTGATGGTTTGGATGCCAACATTCTAATGTGATGGTTTGGATGCCAACATTCTAATGTGATGGTTTGGATGCCAACATTCTAATGTGATGGTTTGGATGCCAACATTCTAATGTGATGGTTTGGATGCCAACATTCTAATGTGATGTGATGGTTTGGATGCCAACATTCTAATTTGATGGTTTGGATGCCAACATTCTAATGTGATGGTTTGGATGCCAACATTCTAATTTGATGGTTTGGATGCCAACATTCTAATGTGATGGTTTGGATGCCAACATTCTAATGTGTTGTGATGGTTTGGATACCGACATTCTAATGTGTTGTGATGGTTTGGATGCCAACATTCCGATGTGTTGTGATGGTTTGGATGCCAATATTCTAATGTGATGGTTTGGATGCCAACATTCTAATGTGATGGTTTGGATGCCAACATTCTAATGTGATGGTTTGGATGCCAACATTCTAATGTGATGGTTTGGTTGCCAACATTCTAATGTGATGGTTTGGCTGCCAACATTCTAATGTGATGGTTTGGTTGCCAACATTCTAATGTGATGGTTTGGTTGCCAACATTCTAATGTGTTGTGATGGTTTGGCTGCCTGGTTCCTGATGTAATGTGATGGTTTGGCTGCCTGGTTCCTGATGTGTTGTGATGGTTTGGATGCCAACATTCTAATGTGTTGTGATGGTTTGGATGCCAACATTCTAATGTGTTGTGATGGTTTGGATGTCAACATTCTAATGTATTGTGATGGTTTGGTTGCCTGGTTCCTGATGTATTGTGATGGTTTGGATGCCTGGTTCCTGATGTATTGTGATGGTTTGGTGGCCAACATTCTAATGTGTTGTGATGGTTTGGCTGCCTGGTTCCTGATGTAATGTGATGGTTTGGTGGCCAACATTCTAATGTGTTGTGATGGTTTGGCTGCCTGGTTCCTGATGTAATGTGATGGTTTGGCTGCCTGGTTCCTGATGTATTGTGATGGTTTGGATGCCTGGTTCCTGATGTAATGTGATGGTTTGGCTGCCTGGTTCCTGATGTATTGTGATGGTTTGGCTGCCTGGTTCCTGATGTGTTGTGATGGTTTGGTTGCCTGGTTCCTGATGTATTGTGATGGTTTGGCTGC
This sequence comes from Oncorhynchus keta, assembly GCF_023373465.1. NCBI lineage: Eukaryota > Metazoa > Chordata > Actinopteri > Salmoniformes > Salmonidae > Oncorhynchus > Oncorhynchus keta. Next base: position 2,154,069 of record NC_068455.1, read on the forward strand.
CTGGTTTCTGATATGTTGTGATGGTTTGGTTGCCTGGTTCCTGATGTATTATGATGGTTTGGCTGCCTGGTTCCTGATGTAATGTGATGGTTTGGTGGCCAACATTCTAATGTGTTGTGATGGTTTGGTTGCCAGGATTCTAATGTGTTGTGATGGTTTGGCTGCCTGGTTCCTGATGTATTATGATGGTTTGGCTGCCTGGTTCCTGATGTAATGTGATGGTTTGGTGGCCAACATTCTAATGTGTTGTGATGGTTTGGCTGCCTGGTTCCTGATGTGTTGTGATGGTTTGGTTGCCTGGTTCCTGATGTATTGTGATGGTTTGGCTGCCTGGTTCCTGATGTAATGTGATGGTTTGGCTGCCTGGTTCCTGATGTGTTGTGATGGTTTGGCTGCCTGGTTCCTGATGTAATGTGATGGTTTGGCTGCCTGGTTCCTGATGTAATGTGATGGTTTGGCTGCCTGGTTCCTGATGTGTTGTGATGGTTTGGTTGCCTGGTTCCTGATGTGTTGTGATGGTTTGGCTGCCTGGTTCCTGATGTAATGTGATGGTTTGGATGCCTGGTTCCTGATGTATTGTGATGGTTTGGATGCCTGGTTTCTGATGTGTTGTGATGGTTTGGCTGCCTGGTTCCTGATGTAATGTGATGGTTTGGTGGCCAACATTCTAATGTGTTGTGATGGTTTGGCTGCCTGGTTCCTGATGTAATGTGATGGTTTGGTGGCCAACATTCTAATGTGTTGTGATGGTTTGGTTGCCTGGTTCCTGATGTATTGTGATGGTTTGGCTGCCTGGTTCCTGATGTAATGTGATGGTTTGGCTGCCTGGTTCCTGATGTATTGTGATGGTTTGGCTGCCTGGTTCCTGATGTAATGTGATGGTTTGGCTGCCTGGTTCCTGATGTAATGTGATGGTTTGGATGCCTGGTTCCTGATGTGTTGTGATGGTTTGGTTGCCTGGTTCCTGATGTATTGTGATGGTTTGGCTGCCTGGTTCCTGATGTAATGTGATGGTTTGGTGGCCAACATTCTAATGTGTTGTGGATACGGTGTGAGATGTGTTTAACCGGTACCGTTACAGGGTGTTGGAGCGAGGATACGGTGTGAGATGTGTTTAACCAGGGTGTTGGAGGGAGGATACGGTGTGAGATGTGTTTAACCAGGGTGTTGGAGGGAGGATATGGTGTGAGATGTGTTTAACCAGGGTGTTGGAGGGAGGATATGGTGTGAGATGTGTTTAACCAGGGTGTTGGAGGGAGGATACGGTGTGAGATGTGTTTAACCAGGGTGTTGGAGGGAGGATACGGTGTGAGATGTGTTTAACCGGTACCGTTACAGGGTGTTGGAGGGAGGATATGGTGTGAGATGTGTTTAACCAGGGTGTTGGAGGGAGGATATGGTGTGAGATGTGTTTAACCAGGGTGTTGGAGGGAGGATATGGTGTGAGATGTGTTTAACCAGGGTGTTGGAGGGAGGATATGGTGTGAGATGTGTTTAACCAGGGTGTTGGAGGGAGGATATGGTGTGAGATGTGTTTAACCAGGGTGTTGGAGGGAGGATACGGTGTGAGATGTGTTTAACCAGGGTGTTGGAGGGAGGATATGGTGTGGGATGTGTTTAACCAGGGTGTTGGAGGGAGGATACGGTGTGAGATGTGTTTAACCAGGGTGTTGGAGGGAGGATACGGTGTGAGATGTGTTTAACCAGGGTGTTGGAGGGAGGATACGGTGTGGGATGTGTTTAACCGGTACCGTTACAGGGTGTTGGAGGGAGGATACGGTGTGAGATGTGTTTAACCAGGGTGTTGGAGGGAGGATACGGTGTGAGATGTTTAACCGGTACCGTTACAGGGTGTTGGAGGGAGGATACGGTGTGTGATGTGTTTAACCAGGGTGTTGGAGGGAGGATATGGTGTGAGATGTGTTTAACCAGGGTGTTGGAGGGAGGATATGGTGTGGGATGTGTTTAACCGGTACCGTTACAGGGTGTTGGAGGGAGGATACGGTGTGAGATGTGTTTAACCGGTACCGTTACAGGGTGTTGGAGGGAGGATACGGTGTGAGATGTGTTTAACCGGTACCGTTACAGGGTGTTGGAGGGAGGATACGGTGTGGGATGTGTTTAACCAGGGTGTTGGAGGGAGGATACGGTGTGAGATGTGTTTAACCAGGGTGTTGGAGGGAGGATATGGTGTGAGATGTGTTTAACCAGGGTGTTGGAGGGAGGATATGGTGTGAGATGTGTTTAACCGGTACCGTTACAGGGTGTTGGAGGGAGGATACGGTGTGAGATGTGTTTAACCAGGGTGTTGGAGGGAGGATATGGTGTGAGATGTGTTTAACCAGGGTGTTGGAGGGAGGATATGGTGTGAGATGTGTTTAACCAGGGTGTTGGAGGGAGGATATGGTGTGAGATGTGTTTAACCAGGGTGTTGGAGGGAGGATATGGTGTGAGATGTGTTTAACCAGGGTGTTGGAGGGAGGATATGGTGTGGGATGTGTTTAACCAGGGTGTTGGAGGGAGGATACGGTGTGGGATGTGTTTAACCAGGGTGTTGGAGGGAGGATACGGTGTGGGATGTGTTTAACCAGGGTGTTGGAGGGAGGATACGGTGTGGGATGTGTTTAACCAGGGTGTTGGAGGGAGGATACGGTGTGGGATGTGTTTAACCAGGGTGTTGGAGGGAGGATACGGTGTGAGATGTGTTTAACCAGGGTGTTGGAGGGAGGATATGGTGTGAGATGTGTTTAACCAGGGTGTTGGAGGGAGGATACGGTGTGGGATGTGTTTAACCAGGGTGTTGGAGGGAGGATACGGTGTGAGATGTGTTTAACCAGGGTGTTGGAGGGAGGATATGGTGTGGGGTGTGTTTAACCAGGGTGTTGGAGGGAGGATATGGTGTGAGATGTGTTTAACCAGGGTGTTGGAGGGAGGATACGGTGTGGGATGTGTTTAACCAGGGTGTTGGAGGGAGGATATGGTGTGAGATGTGTTTAACCGGTACCGTTAAAGGGTGTTGGAGGGAGGATACGGTGTGAGATGTGTTTAACCAGGGTGTTGGAGGGAGGATACGGTGTGAGATGTGTTTAACCATGGTGTTGGAGGGAGGATATGGTGTGAGATGTGTTTAACCAGGGTGTTGGAGGGAGGATATGGTGTGGGATGTGTTTAACCGGTACCGTTAAAGGGTGTTGGAGGGAGGATACGGTGTGAGATGTGTTTAACCAGGGTGTTGGAGGGAGGATACGGTGTGAGATGTGTTTAACCATGGTGTTGGAGGGAGGATATGGTGTGAGATGTGTTTAACCAGGGTGTTGGAGGAGGATACGGTGTGAGATGTGTTTAACCAGGGTGTTGGAGGGAGGATATGGTGTGGGGTGTGTTTAACCAGGGTGTTGGAGGGAGGATATGGTGTGAGATGTGTTTAACCAGGGTGTTGGAGGGAGGATACGGTGTGGGATGTGTTTAACCAGGGTGTTGGAGGGAGGATATGGTGTGAGATGTGTTTAACCGGTACCGTTAAAGGGTGTTGGAGGGAGGATACGGTGTGAGATGTGTTTAACCAGGGTGTTGGAGGGAGGATACGGTGTGAGATGTGTTTAACCAGGGTGTTGGAGGGAGGATACGGTGTGGGATGTGTTTAACCGGTACCGTTACAGGGTGTTGGAGCGAGGATACGGTGTGAGATGTGTTTAACCAGGGTGTTGGAGGGAGGATACGGTGTGAGATGTGTTTAACCAGGGTGTTGGAGGGAGGATACGGTGTGGGATGTGTTTAACCAGGGTGTTGGAGGGAGGATATGGTGTGAGATGTGTTTAACCAGGGTGTTGGAGGGAGGATATGGTGTGGGATGTGTTTAACCAGGGTGTTGGAGGGAGGATATGGTGTGAGATGTGTTTAACCAGGGTGTTGGAGGGAGGATATGGTGTGAGATGTGTTTAACCAGGGTGTTGGAGGGAGGATACGGTGTGAGATGTGTTTAACCAGGGTGTTGGAGGGAGGATATGGTGTGAGATGTGTTTAACCGGTACCGTTACAGGGTGTTGGAGGGAGGATACGGTGTGGGATGTGTTTAACCGGTACCGTTACAGGGTGTTGGAGGGAGGATATGGTGTGAGATGTGTTTAACCAGGGTGTTGGAGGGAGGATACGGTGTGAGATGTGTTTAACCAGGGTGTTGGAGGGAGGATATGGTGTGGGATGTGTTTAACCAGGGTGTTGGAGGGAGGATATGGTGTGAGATGTGTTTAACCAGGGTGTTGGAGGGAGGATACGGTGTGGGATGTGTTTAACCATGGTGTTGGAGGGAGGATATGGTGTGAGATGTGTTTAACCAGGGTGTTGGAGGGAGGATACGGTGTGAGATGTGTTTAACCAGGGTGTTGGAGGGAGGATATGGTGTGAGATGTGTTTAACCAGGGTGTTGGAGGGAGGATATGGTGTGGGATGTGTTTAACCGGTACCGTTACAGGGTGTTGGAGGGAGGATAGGGTGTGGGATGTGTTTAACCGGTACCGTTACAGGGTGTTGGAGGGAGGATATGGGGGCAGGGTGGCTAAGAGGACTGTGGCCTAAAACAAGGCTGTAGCCGTGCCAGGTGGTACCAGAGGGTTAGCAGGTCCAACTGGGTCCTGACATTTCCTGAGGGTGTGGAGCTCAGGGTCACACACATGCATTTATGCACACACACACACAGCTATGTCGGCACATACAGAAGAATGCTCTGCAGATATAACTTAATATGTACGAGAAAATCTCATGAAAGAATACAGCTCTTCTCAACACATAGGTGAAGTTCATCTAGGATATCTATTTCTATCTGATGTGGATCTTTATTGCCTCAAGCCAGTGAATCCCAAACATTTAGTGTATCAAGGACAGCTACATTTTATATTCTTTTTGTCCTTGATGGACTAAATGTTTCATCGTTTTGAGGAAATATTGATTCATATCAGATAGAAAGGCTTGGGTAAATATAGATCCACATGAGATAGAAAGGCTTGGGTAAATATAGATCCACATGAGATAGAAAGGCTTGGGGAAATATAGATCCACATCAGATAGAAAGGCTTGGGGAAATATAGATCCACATGAGTTAGAAAGGCTTGGGTAAATATAGATCCACATGAGATAGAAAGGCTTGGGTAAATATAGATCCACATCAGATAGAAAGGCTTGGGTAAATATAGATCCACATGAGATAGAAAGGCTTGGGTAAATATAGATCCACATCAGATAGAAAGGCTTGGGTAAATATAGATCCACATGAGATAGAAAGGCTTGGGTAAATATAGATCCACATCAGATAGAACGTCTTGGGGAAATATAGATCCACATGAGATAGAAAGGCTTGGGTAAATATAGATCCACATTGAGATTGATTAGATTGAGTAGAAGAGTAGATTAGATTGAGTAGAAGAGTAGAGCGACTGTAGATTGAGGAAGTAGACTGAGTAGTGAGTAGAGAGTGACTGTAGATTGAGGAAGTAGATTGAGTAGTGAGTAGAGAGTGACTGTAGATTGAGGAAGTAGACTGAGTAGTGAGTAGAGAGTGACTGTAGATTGAGGAAGTAGACTGAGTAGTGAGTAGAGAGTGACTGTAGATTGAGGAAGTAGACTGAGTAGTGAGTAGAGAGTGACTGTAGATTACCATTCATACTACCTATATAACACACAGCCTTCACATTACCATTCATACTCCTATATAACACACAGCCTTCACATTACCATTCATTCTCCCTATATAACACACAGCCTTCACATTACCATTCATTCTCCCTATATAACACACAGCCTTCACATTACCATTCATTCTCCCTATATAACACACAGCCTTCACATACTACCTATATAACACACAGCCTTCACATTACCATTCATTCTCCCTATATAACACACAGCCTTCACATTACCATTCATTCTCCCTATATAACACACAGCCTTCACATTACCATTCATACTCCCTATATAACACACAGCCTTCACATTACCATTCATACTCCCTATATAACATACAGCCTTCACATACTCCCTATATAACACACAGCCTTCACATTACCATTCATACTCCCTATATAACACACAGCCTTCACATTACCATTCATACTCCCTATATAACACACAGCCTTCACATTACCATTCATACTCCCTATATAACACACAGCCTTCACATTACCATTCATACTCCCTATATAAACGCACAGCTTTTGGGGACACTTTCTATGAGGCGTACACATTTAATGCCCAGTATTACATGTATAATGCCTTGTTGTAATACTCTTATGGTGCCTTATAACATTCGCTATCAGATAATAATGAACCTGCCACAGATACTACATATACACAGCGTTTAACTTCTACAGGCATTTGGTCGGTGAGAACAGCACGCAGCTCACAACCTCACGCACATTCAAAGTCTGGTGGAGAATTGAGAGCAGAGCCCGGCGTTTATGGACTGTTACCCATTTGTAGTGTTACACATTTCCAGTGTGTTATATAGTGTATGTTTGAGAACACGGTGAAAAGAGAATATTATTCACACGCACACATGGATTCAATCTCTCCACCACAGCCAAATGCGCAAGGAACCGAAACACGTTCATTGGCTACCGCATTGAAGCCTAAAACCAGAGAACGTTTTTAATGAGCGTCTATGAAGTTTGAATGCGACCTGACCAACAGCAAGCACGTCAAGGTAATTCCAGAACCCATTGCTTCAAGACTCTGCTTAGCCTGCAGCCCTCTAGAACACGGTTGTCGGGGGAAATATGTAGGCTACAACCTATGCATTTACATCAGTTTGGCAAAGCATTCCGCTCACCCACAAAAAGAATAAGCGCAATACTTCAGTCATTCCATTGAAATAGAGTCAGGACTGTACATGTCTGGTTCATCAGATGAATATAGATGGATGAGAATATCGTTCTCACACACATATTGATTCAATTAACCCCCTCCGCCCCACCACCACCACCACCACCGCAGGCAAATACAATCACTTTGCATCCCTCATCCATTAAATAGCCTGACCAGCCATTCCATTCAATTAGCCAGAAGTGTTGTACTCACCAATACGAGCCAGCTGGAGAACGAAAAGCCAAACCAAGTCCATTCTGGATGGTGACGTTAATTTGAACCGTGGGAATCCTGAGTGTGGTTGGAGTTTTACTTGATGAATGCCCTCCCGCGACGTTGAAATTGGCACCGGATAATGATGTATTTTTGAAATAAAGAACACTGCTCCGTGTTGTTCAGTGAAGAATCTCTCAGTATATAGACGCCAGATTCCAAAGCACGATTTGAAAAAACGTGACAATGAAATACATCCTTTGAAAAAGTCAAACTTTTGAGAGATATAAAAGATATGGACTTCAGACAGTGCGTAAAGTCTCGAGATATCAGCAATATGTTACATTAAACGCTCTCTACACATACACTGCAAGAACCCTCATTATTACACAATAAAAGTCAATTGTCTCCTGGTCAAACTTTGCGTCTATACGGAGCGAGATTTATTTTCCCATTACGTCGATTTGATCCGTTAGTCCCGTTTTCCGTTTGGGTTCTCTTCCGCTGCTTGCTCGCTCAGTCGATCAATGTCTGTCCACCACCTGCGCACCGAGTGTGAGAAATCGCGGCCGAGTCAAAACACAGACACTACACCGTGTGCGCTGTCAGCGGTAGCCCAAACGCCGGCAGATGGCGATATTGAGTCGTTTCAACTTACCGTCCAAAGGCATTGTATGCAGCCGAGTGTTCCCCGTGGATCTGTTAGTACGTACAACATTCTCCATTCAGGCTACAATATATTTAATATAGATAGGCTAGGCTGTAATAAAAAAGACGCACATATTAAAATAGCCTAGATATATTCCCTAATTGTCTTGTGGCTACTGTAATAATTATACTCTATCAACTTTCTCATATTGAATATAAGTATAATATATTGTAGGTGAGCTGTGCTGCTCACTTCAGTATGTTCATTCCTCAGTATGGAGAGAGCATGTTTGGAGTAAAAAATGTGGTATTTTGTCGCTCGATGAGCACAGTTGAAGTGTGCCATTTGGTGTTTTCGGTTCAAATGGGACAGATGCTACTGTTAAAATGGGACAGGTGTACTGTTAAAATGGGTCGGACCTAACTGTTAAAATGGGACAGATGATACTGTTAATATGGGACAGATGACACTGTTAAAATGGGACAGATAACACTGTTAAAATGGGACAGATGTACTGTTAAAATGGGACAGACCTAACTGTTAAAATGGGACAGATGACACTGTTAAAATGGGACAGATGATACTGTTAAAATGGGACAGGTGACACTGTTAAAATGGGACAGATGACACTGTTAAAATGGGACAGGTGTACTGTTAAAATGGGACAGAGCTGACTGTTAAAATGGGACAGACCTGACTGTTAAAATGGGACAGACCTAACTGTTAAAATGGGACAGACCTGACTGTTAAAATGGGACAGACCTAACTGTTAAAATGGGACAGACCTGACTGTTAAAATGGGACAGACCTGACTGTTAAAATGGGACAGACCTAACTGTTAAAATGGGACAGACCTAACTGTTAAAATGGGACAGACCTGACTGTTAAAATGGGACAGACCTGACTGTTAAAATGGGACAGACCTGACTGTTAAAATGGGACAGACCTAACTGTTAAAATGGGACAGACCTAACTGTTAAAATGGGACAGACCTAACTGTTAAAATGGGACAGACCTGACTGTTAAAATGGGACAGACCTAACTGTTAAAATGGGACAGACCTAACTGTTAAAATGGGACAGACCTGACTGTTAAAATGGGACAGACCTGACTGTTAAAATGGGACAGACCTGACTGTTAAAATGGGACAGACCTAACTGTTAAAATGGGACAGACCTGACTGTTAAAATGGGACAGACCTAACTGTTAAAATGGGACAGACCTAACTGTTAAAATGGGACAGACCTAACTGTTAAAATGGGACAGACCTGACTGTTAAAATGGGACAGACCTGACTGTTAAAATGGGACAGACCTAACTGTTAAAATGGGACAGACCTAACTGTTAAAATGGGACAGACCTAACTGTTAAAATGGGACAGACCAGACTGTTAAAATGGGACAGACCTGACTGTTAAAATGGGACAGACCTAACTGTTAAAATGGGACAGACCTAACTGTTAAAATGGGACAGACCTGACTGTTAAAATGGGACAGACCTAACTGTTAAAATGGGACAGACCTGACTGTTAAAATGGGACAGATGACACTGTTAAAATGGGACAGACCTGACTGTTAAAATGGGACAGATCTGACTGTTAAAATGGGACAGACCTGACTGTTAAAATGGGACAGATCTGACTGTTAAAATGGGACAGATCTGACTGTTAAAATGGGACAGACCTAACTGTTAAAATGGGACAGACCTGACTGTTAAAATGGGACAGACCTGACTGTTAAAATGGGACAGACCTGACTGTTAAAATGGGACAGACCTAACTGTTAAAATGGGACAGACCTGACTGTTAAAATGGGACAGACCTGACTGTTAAAATGGGACAGACCTGACTGTTAAAATGGGACAGACCTGACTGTTAAAATGGGACAGACCTAACTGTTAAAATGGGACAGACCTGACTGTTAAAATGGGACAGACCTAACTGTTAAAATGGGACAGACCTAACTGTTAAAATGGGACAGACCTGACTGTTAAAATGGGACAGACCTAACTGTTAAAATGGGACAGACCTGACTGTTAAAATGGGACAGACCTGACTGTTAAAATGGGACAGACCTAACTGTTAAAATCGGACAGACCTGACTGTTAAAATGGGACAGACCTAACTGTTAAAATGGGACAGACCTGACTGTTAAAATGGGACAGACCTGACTGTTAAAATGGGACAGACCTGACTGTTAAAATGGGACAGACCTGACTGTTAAAATGGGACAGACCAGACTGTTAAAATGGGACAGACCTAACTGTTAAAATGGGACAGACCTGACTGTTAAAATGGGACAGACCTAACTGTTAAAATGGGACAGACCTGACTGTTAAAATGGGACAGACCTAACTGTTAAAATGGGACAGACCTGACTGTTAAAATGAGACAGACCTGACTGTTAAAATGGGACAGACCTAACTGTTAAAATGGGACAGACCTAACTGTTAAAATGGGACAGACCTAACTGTTAAAATGGGACAGACCTGATAGGCGGCAAGGAGTCGAGTTAATGGACCATCAGATGCTCTTATAAAGTTAAAGAAGGTATAGTCTAGAACAGTGGTTCTCTGTGAACAGACAGAAGGTATAGTCTAGAACAGTGATTCTGTGTGGACAGACAGAAGGTATAGTCTAGAACAGTGGTTCTGTGTGAACAGACAGAGGTCCAGAACAGTGGTTCTGTGTGGACAGACAGAAGGTATAGTCTAGAACAGTGGTTCTGTGTGGACAGACAGAAGGTATAGTCTAGAACAGTGGTTCTGTGTGAACAGACAGAGGTCCAGAACAGTGGTTCTGTGTGGACAGACAGAAGGTATAGTCTAGAACAGTGGTTCTGTGTGAACAGACAGAAAGTATAGTCTAGAACAGTGGTTCTGTGTGAACAGACAGAGGTCCAGAACAGTGGTTCTGTGTGGACAGACAGAAGGTATAGTCTAGAACAGTGATTCTGTGTGGACAGAGAAGGTATAGTCTAGAACAGTGGTTCTCTGTGAACAGACAGAAGGTATAGTCTAGAACAGTGGTTCTGTGTGGACAGACAGAAGGTATAGTCTAGAACAGTGGTTCTGTGTGAACAGACAGAAGGTATAGTCCAGAACAGTGGTTATGTGTGGACAGAGAAGGTATAGTCTAGAACAGTGGTTCTGTGTGGACAGACAGAAGGTATAGTCTAGAACAGTGGTTCTGTGTGAACAGACAGAAGGTATAGTCTAGAACAGTGGTTCTGTGTGGACAGAGAAGGTATAGTCTAGAACAGTGGTTCTGTGTGAACAGACAGAAGGTATAGTCTAGAACAGTGGTTCTGTGTGGACAGACAGAAGGTATAGTCTAGAACAGTGGTTCTGTGTGGACAGACAGAAGGTATAGTCTAGAACAGTGGTTCTGTGTAGACAGACAGAAGGTATAGTCTAGAACAGTGGTTCTGTGTGGACAGGTACTAGGTCAGGTACCCCCAGGGTCCTAGTACCCCCTGTGGATAGGTCAGGTACCCCCAGGGTCCTAGTACCCCCTGTGGATAGAGGCAGGTACCCCCAGGGTCCTAGTACCCCCTGTGGATAGGTCAGGTACCCCCAGGGTCCTAGTACCCCCTGTGGATAGGGGCAGGTACCCCCAGGGTCCTAGTACCCCCTGTGGATAGGGGCAGGTACCCCCAGGGTCCTAGTACCCCCTGTGGATAGGTCAGGTACCCCCAGGGTCCTAGTACCCCCTGTGGATAGGTCAGGTACCCCCAGGGTCCTAGTACCCCCTGTGGATAGGGGCAGGTACCCCCAGGGTCCTAGTACCCCCTGTGGATAGGGGCAGGTACCCCCAGGGTCCTAGTACCCCCTGTGGATAGGGGCAGGTACCCCCAGGGTCCTAGTACCCCCTGTGGATAGGGGCAGGTACCCCCAGGGTCCTAGTACCCCCTGTGGATAGGGGCAGGTACCCCCAGGGTCCTAGTACCCCCTGTGGATAGGGGCAGGTACCCCCAGGGTCCTAGTACCCCCTGTGGATAGGGCAGGTACCCCCAGGGTCCTAGTACCCCCTGTGGATAGGGCAGGTACCCCCAGGGTCCTAGTACCCCCTGTGGATAGGGGCAGGTACCCCCAGGGTCCTAGTACCCCCTGTGGATAGGGGCAGGTACCCCCAGGGTCCTAGTACCCCCTGTGGATAGGGGCAGGTACCCCCAGGGTCCTAGTACCCCCTGTGGATAGGTCAGGTACCCCCAGGGTCCTCGTACCCCCTGTGGATAGGTCAGGTACCCCCAGGGTCCTAGTACCCCCTGTGGATAGGTCAGGTACCCCCAGGGTCCTAGTACCCCCTGTGGATAGGTCAGGTACCCCCAGGGTCCTAGTACCCCCTGTGGATAGGTCAGGTACCCCCAGGGTCCTAGTACCCCCTGTGGATAGAGGCAGGTACCCCCAGGGTCCTAGTACCCCTGTGGATAGGTCAGGTACCCCAGGGGTCCTAGTACCCCCTGTGGATAGGTCAGGTACCCCCAGGGTCCTAGTACCCCTGTGGATAGGTCAGGTACCCCCAGGGTCCTAGTACCCCCTGTGGATAGGTCAGGTACCCCCAGGGTCCTAGTACCCCCTGTGGATAGGTCAGGTACCCCCAGGGTCCTAGTACCCCCTGTGGATAGGGGCCGGTACCCCCAGGGTCCTAGTACCCCCTGTGGATAGGGCAGGTACCCCCAGGGTCCTAGTACCCCCTGTGGATAGGGGCAGGTACCCCCAGGGTCCTAGTACCCCCTGTGGATAGGTCAGGTACCCCCAGGGTCCTCGTACCCCCTGTGGATAGGTCAGGTACCCCCAGGGTCCTAGTACCCCCTGTGGATAGGTCAGGTACCCCCAGGGTCCTAGTAACCCCTGTGGATAGGTCAGGTACCCCCAGGGTCCTAGTACCCCCTGTGGATAGGTCAGGTACCCCCAGGGTCCTAGTACCCCCTGTGGATAGAGGCAGGTACCCCCAGGGTCCTAGTACCCCCTGTGGATAGGTCAGGTACCCCCAGGGTCCTAGTACCCCCTGTGGATAGGGGCAGGTACCCCCAGGGTCCTAGTACCCCCTGTGGATAGGGGCAGGTACCCCCAGGGTCCTAGTACCCCCTGTGGATAGGTCAGGTACCCCCAGGGTCCTAGTACCCCCTGTGGATAGGTCAGGTACCCCCAGGGTCCTAGTACCCCCTGTGGATAGGGGCAGATACCCCCAGGGTCCTAGTACCCCCTGTGGATAGGGGCAGGTACCCCCAGGGTCCTAGTACCCCCTGTGGATAGGGGCAGGTACCCCCAGGGTCCTAGTACCCCCTGTGGATAGGGGCAGGTACCCCCAGGGTCCTAGTACCCCCTGTGGATAGGGGCAGGTACCCCCAGGGTCCTAGTACCCCCTGTGGATAGGGGCAGGTACCCCCAGGGTCCTAGTACCCCCTGTGGATAGGTCAGGTACCCCCAGGGTCCTAGTACCCCCTGTGGATAGGTCAGGTACCCCCAGGGTCCTAGTACCCCCTGTGGATAGGGGCAGGTACCCCCGGGGTCCTTGTACCCCCTGTGGATAGGTCAGGTACCCCCAGGGTCCTAGTACCCCCTGTGGATAGGTCAGGTACCCCCAGGGTCCTAGTACCCCCTGTGGATAGGGGCAGGTACCCCCAGGGTCCTTGTACCCCCTGTGGATAGGTCAGGTACCCCCAAGGTCCTAGTACCCCTTTGGGGTAATGAGAGAAAGGTCTTTATCAGGCTTCTGAATCAGTGAAGCAAGGCCCCGTTCTATAGTAGAGACCATTTCACCATTTTCAATGCAATCTTGACAACATATTAAAAATAGTATTTTTTTTAGTAACTCCCAAACTGTCTATAGAATACAACTGACAGGCCAACAGGGGATTTCCCATTTTTTCATTGAATTCAGAGCCTCTCTAATTTATTCGATTGACCCACAGGTGAATCGCAAACTGAGCGGAAAGCATCCTCAATTACAAGGACACAATTCTGAACGTGGCAAATGTAGCTTTGACAACAGTGTGAGTTTTAAAGGAATTGTCGTCGTCGTAATGGGATCATAATACATCATTCATTCTGAGTGCCGTTTATATTCTTTTGTAGTTTCTCTTTTTCAAGTGCTGGGGTTTCTTTCCTCCGTCATGTTGCTCTTGATCTGACGAAGGCACCCTTTGCCAGATCTGTGTAAAACTGTTCTAATTCTAGTTGTAAATATTTAAATACAGACTCTTCTTCTTTAGAAAACTGTTCAGCTTTACTCATCCAAGCTTTTTCACTTAACGTTCTTCAGGTGTTTTAGCTCTTTGGCACGTTTTAATGGCTGTAAACTCTGACTTTATTTCTGAAGAGTTCTCATCTACTCCCATGATCCAAGTCTTCTCTCTCTCTCTCTCTCTCTCTCTCTCTCTCTCTCTCTCTCTCTCTCTCTCTCTCTCTCTCTCTCTCTCTCTCTCTCTCTCTCTCTCTCTCTCTCTCTCTCTCTCTCTCTCTCTCTCTCTCTCTCTCTCTCTCTCTCTCTCTCTCTCTCTCTCTCTCTCTCTCTCTCTCTCTCTCTCTCTCTCTCTCTCTCTCTCTCTCTCTCTCTCTCTCTGATTTGAGGTTTCCAGTGAAAATAGGATCCTTTTAAGAAGTGTGTTGTTGAATTTCCTCCAATACACTTTTAGATTTTGTTTTTGTAAATTCAGGGAAATCAAATGATGATGTAAAATATATCACTAGCCACTTTCAACATCTGCTAACCATGTGTATGTGACAAATAACATTTGATTTGATTTGATTTGATGATCAGAAAAAGGAGGAGCCAACTGATGCTCTACATGTATAACAAACTGTATCAAAATGGAGGAAATTAGGAATTAATCCCGTCTAGATTTTTGTGACATAGTTTTATTGGTCCAGGTATAACCCTTTGCATCCAGATTGAAAAAAACAGCAGGTATCATCAACACAGAGATCCTTGTTGTGATGATGTTGCTATTCTGACAGCTTTGACTCGTTCTAGGAGGAAAACGATCAACAGAGTCATCGGGTGTTTCGGTTCAAATCCCCTGAGAGAATTAGAAAAGCCTCTGAGTATTTGTTGTGTAAATCATCTCATTTTTTTGTTGTTGGTATATTGGGCAAAAAAAGGGTCTTATTTTTTAAAAATGTATTTTACTAGGCAAGTCAGTTAAGAACAAATTCTTATTTTCAATGACGGCCTGGGAACAGTGGGTTAACTGCCTGTTCAGGGGCAGAACGACAGATTTGTACCTTGTCAGCTCAGGGATTTGAACTTGCAACCTTCCGGTTACTAGTCCAACGCTCTAACCACGAGGCTACCTGCCTCCTCTACACTCTAACCACTAGGCTACCTGCCTCCTCTACACTCTAACCACTAGGCTACCTGCCGCCCCTACACTCTAACCACTAGGCTACCTGCCTCCTCTACACTCTAACCACTAGGCTACCTGCCACCTCTACACTCTAACCACTCTTCTACCTACCTCCTCTACACTCTAACGACTAGGCTACCCTGCCGCCTCTACACTCTAACCACTAGGCGACCTGCCACCCCTACACTCTAACCACTAGGCTACCTGCCTAATGGTTGTGTTTAAGTGTGACAACACCAGCAGAACGGTTGTGTTTAGTGTGACAACACCAGCAGAATGGTTGTGTTTAAGTGTAACAACACCAGCAGAATGGTTGTGTTTAAGTGTGACAACACCAGCAGGTCCATTACTGAATTAGGCCACGTCTCGTCATTGTGACTTCCACAATTTCAAGTCACTTTCACGCAAATGAGTTTCTTGAAGAAGGACAAAAATCTGCTTCACTGCGTTTACAATATAACAATAAGGCTTTCCTTTTCAAACCCCTATAGCGTTCAGGCTGACGATACTGAGTGAGTTGAAAACAAACTCCTGCATTAAAAATAAAGAGACACAAACTACACATCAGATGTAGAAACTAGACATCAGATGTAGAAACTAGACATCAGATGTAGAAACTAGACATCAGATGTAGAAACTAGACATCAGATGTAGAAACTAGACATCAGATGTAGAAACTAGACAACAGATGTAGAAACTAGACAACAGATGTAGAAACTAGACAACAGATGTAGAAACTAGACATCAGATGTAGAAACTAGACAACAGATGTAGAAACTAGACAACAGATGTAGAAACTAGACAACAGATGTAGAAACTAGACAACAGATGTAGAAACTAGACAACAGATGTAGAAACTAGACAACAGACGTAGAACTACTAGACATCAGATGTAGAAACTAGACAACAGATGTAGAAACTAGACAACAGATGTAGAAACTAGACATCAGATGTAGAACTACTAGACATCAGATGTAGAAACTAGACATCAGTGGTAGGATTACTCCAACGGATGTACTCTTGACACTCACAGTTAAAGTGTAGTTCATGTCATCGGAGTTAAGCAGTCATCTTTCTTCCTTCGAAGAACGCGTGTGGGTCCTTGAACCTCTCCTGCTTTCCCTCTTATTCGCGCCTTCTGTACAAATCAAATGTATTTATATAGCCCTTCGTACATCAGCTGATATCTCAAAGTGCTGTACAGAAACCCAGCCTAAAACCCCAAACAGCAAGCAATGCAGGTGTAGAAGCACCGGTGGCTAGGAAAAACTCCCTAGAAAGGCCAAAACCTCGGAAGAAACCTAGAGAGGAACCAGGCTATAAGCGGCCACAGTGTCTCCCTGGCAGTCTGATCCTGCGGTATCAGAGCTTCTTTGATGCGGAGCTTCTTCTCGTCCAGAAACTTGTTCCCCTTGGCCGTTTTCCAGACGATGTCCCTGTAGTGGCGCATGGTGAAGGATGACATTGCGACGGGATCCATCAGATCTTTGCTTCCCAAGTCGATGTACCACGTCGATCACGTCTCTTAGCCTGTCTTTGATGCACGGATCCACCTTTCCCAGGATATTGATGACTGCTTCCCTAATGTCCTCTCCCTCTACCTCTCAAACACCTTGGATTTTCAGATTCCACCTGTGAGAGTACTGTTGATTCTCCCTGTGAGAGTACTGTTGATTCTCCCTGTGAGAGTACTGTTGATTCTCCCTGTGAGAGTACTGTTGATTCTCCCTGTGAGAGTACTGTTGATTCTCCCTGTGAGAGTACTGTTGATTCTCCCTGTGAGAGTACTGTTGATTCTCCCTGTGAGAGTACTGTTGATTCTCCCTGTGAGAGTACTGTTGATTCTCCCTGTGAGAGTACTGTTGATTCTCCCTGTGAGAGTACTGTTGATTCTCCCTGTGAGAGTACTGTTGATTCTCCCTGTGAGAGTACTGTTGATGTTCAACTACACGATTCTCCCTGTGAGAGTACTGTTGATGTTCAGGCACATGATTCCACCTGTGAGAGTACTGTTGAAGTTCAGCCACATGACTCCACCTGTGAGAGTACTGTTGATGTTCAACTATATTCTCACACAGCTCATTATTTTGGGATTGCAGTTTCTTCTTCAGCTCGTTCTCTATGGGAACTTTATATTTTCTCGCTCACAACTGTGTGAAGCTGACGGACAGTCTTTGACAAATTATCAATGTTCTTTGATGTTTCTTCGTTAGCTTTGTTTCTATGAAGGACACTTTGGAGAAGGTGTTTAGTAGACAGGGTCTGGATTGGAGAAGGTGTTTAGTAGACAGGGTCTGGATTGGAGAAGGTGTTTAGTAGACAGGGTCTGGATTGGAGAAGGTGTTTAGTAGACAGGGTCTGGATGGGAGAAGGTGTTTAGTAGACAGGGTCTGGATTGGAGAAGGTGTTTAGTAGACAGGGTCTGGATTGGAGGAGGTATTTAGTAGACAGGGTCTGGTTTGGGGAAGGTGTATAGTAGACAGGGCCTGGATTGGAGAAGGTGTTTAGTAGACAGGGTCTGGATTGGAGAAGGTGTTTAGTAGACAGGGTCTGGATTGGAGAAGACTGTTAGACTGTTAACCACCTAACCATCAAAGTTGCTCGGACAAGCAGGAAAACACTCCCTCTCACAGCGACGCCATCTTGGCTTTTTTTCCCCCTTTAAAAAAACTAAACATTTTCCCTTTTATTTAACAAGGCAAGTCAGTAAGAACACATTCCTATTCGGATGACTTTGGATCAATTGAGAGCCGCCTTATGGGACTCCAAATCACGACCGGTTGTGATACAGTCTGGAATCAAACCAGGGTCTTTAGTGACGCTTCTAGCACTGAGATGCGGTCCCTTAGACCGCTGCGCCACTCTGTGTCCCTATATAGGTGATTTATGGTGTCATTGTATTGTCACATTGTGATGCACAGAGACCAGGAGAACGTTCTGTCTGGTCACACCTGGATGTGTGTCTCTGTATATCTCTGTCAGTGGTTTACTAGAGGACAAGAAAGGTGAGGAGAGGGGAGAGGGGAGTGGAAGGAGTGGAGGGGAGGAGAGGGGAGTGGAAGGAGTGGAGGGGAGGAGAGGGGAGTGGAAGGTGAGGAGAGGGGAGAGGGGGAGTGGAAGGTGAGGAGAGGGGAGAGGGGAGTGGAAGGAGTGGAGGGGAGGAGAGGAGAGGGGAGTGGAAGGAGTGGAGGGGAGGAGAGGAGAGAGGAGAGGGGAGTGGAAGGAGTGGAGGGGAGGAGAGGAGAGAGGAGAGGGGAGGGAAGGAGGGGAGGGGAGGAGAGGAGAGAGGGGAGTGGAAGGAGGTGAGGGGAGGAGAGGAGAGGAAAGAGGGGAGTGGAAGGAGTGGAGAGGAGGAGAGGAGAGGAGAGGGGAGAGGGGAGTGGAAGGAGGGAGGGGAGGAGAGGAGAGGGGAGAGGGGAGTGGAAGGAGTGGAGAGGAGGAGAGGAGAGGGGAGAGGGGAGTGGAAGGAGTGGAGGGGAGGAGAGGAGAGAGGGGAGTGGAAGGTGAGGAGAGGAGAGAGGGGAGTGGAAGGAGGTGAGGGGAGGAGAGGAGAGGGGAGAGGGGAGTGGAAGGTGAGGAGAGGAGAGAGGGGAGTGGAGGGGAGGAGAGGAGAGAGGGGAGTGGAAGGAGGGGAGGGGAGGAGAGGAGAGAGGGGAGTGGAAGGAGGGGAGGGGAGGAGAGGAGAGGGGAGAGGGGAGTGGAAGGTGAGGAGAGGAGAGAGGGGAGTGGAAGGAGGTGAGGGGAGGAGAGGAGAGGGGAGAGGGGAGTGGAAGGTGAGGAGAGGAGAGAGGGGAGTGGAGGGGAGGAGAGGAGAGAGGGGAGTGGAAGGAGTGGAGGGGAGGAGAGGAGAGAGGGGAGTGGAAGGAGGTGAGGGGAAGGAGTGGAGGGGAGGAGAGGGGAGTGGAAGGTGTGGAGAGGAGAGAGGGGAGTGGAAGGAGGTGAGGGGAGGAGAGGAGAGAGGGGAGTGGAAGGAGTGGAGGGGAGGAGAGGGGAGTGGAAGGTGAGGAGAGGAGAGAGGGGAGTGGAAGGAGGTGAGGGGAGGAGAGGAGAGGAGAGAGGGGAGTGGAAGGAGTGGAGGGACAGGGGAGTGGAAGGAGTGGAGGGAAGGAGAGGAGAGGAGAGAGGGGAGTGGAAGGAGGTGAGGGGAGGAGAGGAGAGGAGAGGGGAGAGGGGAGTGGAAGGAGTGGAGGGACAGGGGAGTGGAAGGAGGGGAGTGGAAGGAGAGGGGAACATGTGATAGCTGTTACGTTACTAGATGCAAGGATGAGGCAGAGAGACGTCAGTCAAGTTAACATGTTTAGTCAGTGATGCACGTCATATTTGGCTCACGACTGCATGAACCCTTCACACTAGGACGTGTCCCCCTTATAGTGATGAACCCTTCACACTAGGACGTGTCCCCCTTATAGTGACGAACCCTTCACACTAGGACGTGTCCCCCTTATAGTGACGAACCCTTCACACTAGGACGTGTCCCCCTTATAGTGACGAACCCTTCACACTAGGACGTCTCCCCCTTATAGTGATGAACCCTTCACACTAGGACGTGTCCCCCTTATAGTGACGAACCCTTCACACTAGGACGTCTCCCCCTTATAGTAATGAACCCTTCACACTAGGACGTGTCCCCCTTATAGTGACGAACCCTTCACACTAGGACGTCTCCCCCTTATAGTGACGAACCCTTCACACTTGGACGTGTCCCCCTTATAGTGACGAACCCTTCACACTAGGACGTGTCCCCCTTATAGTGACGAACCCTTCACACTAGGACGTGTCCCCCTTATAGTGACGAACCCTTCACACTAGGACGTCTCCACCTTATAGTGACGAACCCTTCACACTTGGACGTGTCCCCCTTATAGTGATGAACCCTTCACACTAGGACGTCTCCCCCTTATAGTGACGAACCCTTCACACTAGGACGTCTCCCCCTTATAGTGATGAACCCTTCACACTAGGACGTGTCCCCCTTATAGTGACGAACCCTTCACACTAGGACGTGTCCCCCTTATAGTGACGAACCCTTCACACTAGGACGTCTCCCCCTTATAGTGACGAACCCTTCACACTAGGACGTGTCCCCCTTATAGTGACGAACCCTTCACACTAGGACGTGTCCCCCTTATAGTGATGAACCCTTCACACTAGGACGTCTCCCCCTTATAGTGTCGAACCCTTCACACTAGGACGTCTCCCCCTTATAGTGACGAACCCTTCACACTAGGACGTGTCCCCCTTATAGTGATGAACCCTTCACACTAGGACTTGTCCCCCTTATAGTGATGAACCCTTCACACTAGGACGTCTCCCCCTTATAGTGATGAACCCTTCACACTAGGACGTGTCCCCCTTATAGTGACGAACCCTTCACACTAGGACGTGTCCCCCTCATAGTGACGAACCCTTCACACTAGGACGTGTCCCCCTTATAGTGACGGACATCAGAGAAGATGTGAATGAACCCTTCACACTAGGACGTCTCCCCCTTATAGTGACGAACCCTTCACACTAGGACGTCTCCCCCTTATAGTGATGAACCCTTCACACTAGGACGTCTCCCCCTTATAGTGATGAACCCTTCACACTAGGACGTGTCCCCCTTATAGTGACGAACCCTTCACACTAGGACGTGTCCCCCTTATAGTGATGAACCCTTCACACTAGGACGTCTCCCCCTTATAGTGACGAACCCTTCACACTAGGACGTCTCCCCCTTATAGTGATGAACCCTTCACACTAGGACGTGTCCCCCTTATAGTGACGAATCGCATTAGCCTACGTTAGCTCAACCGGCCCGTGGAAGGGACACCGATCACAGGGATGCTGGCCCATGTTAACTTCAATGGTTCCCACAGTTATGTCAAGTTGGCTGGATGTCTTTTGGGTGGTGGACCGTTCTTGATACACAGGGGAAACTGTTGAGCATGAAAAAACCCAGCAGCGTTGCAGTTCTTCACACAAACTGGTATGCCTGGCAACTGCTACCATGCCCCGTTCAAAAGCACATAAATATTAATGTCTTGCCCTTTCACCCTCTGAATGACACACAATCCATGTCTCTATTGTCTCAAAGCTGAAGAATCCTTCTTTAACCCGTCTCCTCCCCTTCATCTACATGTCTCCTCCCCTTCATCTACATGTCTCCTCCCCTTCATCTACATGTCTCCTCCCCTTCATCTACACTGATTGAAGTGGATTTAACAAGTGACCTCAACTAGGTATCATAGCTTACACCTAGATTCATCTGGTCAGTCTACGTCATGGAAAGAGCAGGTGTTCATAATGTTTTGTACACAGTATATACAGTATATAGAAATAGCCTACTTGATCATGTTATATAAAGGACTTCCATTCACACCGACTGGGTGCATTAGGATGAGGCTGGGAGCAGAGCAATCATTCAGGAGATAGCTTGCACTCAATAAATGATGACACTTATTTAAATAGTGCATATTGGCAGCTGTTATGTAGCAAGCAGAGCCAATGTGTAGCTAGCCGAGCCTATGTGGTTTTCATCAGAGTCATAACCAGAGGGAAAGCCTACACTTTGCGTTAAACGTAATTATGGCTTCCTTTGGAAGTTATTTAGCCTTGATTGCATGAAGTTAGAGTTTGCTTCATGAAGTCACTGCTCTTATCGTATAGTGATTGGGGTGCAGTATCTGTCTGTATAAATAAAACTAAGCAATTCTATTTGTGATTGGTTTAAACACTCCTAGCTCTGTGATTGATTTAATGATTTAAAAACTCCTAGTTCTGTGGTTGGTTTAAACACTCCTAGTTCTGTGATTGGTTTAAACACTCCTAGCTCTGTGATTGGTTTAAAAACTCCTAGTTCTGTGGTTGGTTTAAAAACTCCTAGTTGCATTGTTTGTTTACAGACTCCTTCTGAGTGATGAAGTGTGATGTCGTGAGGCTGAAGCTGTTAGAAGACTGACTCTGGTTGGTTTCTAGACTGGGTGATGTAGTGGGGCTGATCTGGTTGGTTTCTAGACTGAGTGATGTAGTGGGGCTGATCTGTGGTCCTTCTGTAGCTCAGTTGGTAGAGCATGGCGCTTGTAACGCCAGGGTAGTGGGTTCGATTCCCGGGACCACCCATACGTAGAATGTATGCACACATGACTGTAAGTCGCTTTGGATAAAAGCGTCTGCTAAATGGCATATATATATTATTGATCTGGATGGTTTCTAGACTGGGTGATGTAGTGGGGCTGATCTGGTTGGTTTCTAGACTGGGTGATGTAGTGGGGCTGATCTGGTTGGTTTCTAGACTGGGTGATGTAGTGGGGCTGATCTGGTTGGTTTCTAGACTGGGTGATGTAGTGGGGCTGATCTGGTTGGTTTCTAGACTGGGTGATGTAGTGGGGCTGATCTGGTTGGTTTCTAGACTGGGTGATGTAGTGGGGCTGATCTGGTTGGTTTCTAGACTGGGTGATGTAGTGGGGCTGATCTGGTTGGTTTCTAGACTGGGTGATGTAGATCACTGGGGCTGATCTGGTTGGTTTCTAGACTGGGTGATGTAGTGGGGGTGATCTGGTTGGTTTCTAGACTGGGTGATGTAGTGGGGCTGATCTGGTTGGTTTCTAGACTGGGTGATGTAGTGGGGGTGATCTGGTTGGTTTCTAGACTGGGTGATGTAGTGGGGCTGATCTGGTTGGTTTCTAGACTGGGTGATGTAGTGGGGCTGATCTGGTTGGTTTCTAGACTGGGTGATGTAGTGGGCTGATCTGGTTGGTTTCTAGACTGGGTGATGTAGTGGGGCTGATCTGGTTGGTTTCTAGACTGGGTGATGTAGTGGGGCTGATCTGGTTGGTTTCTAGACTGGGTGATGGAGATCACTGGGTCTGATGCTGTAAAACTGAAGTTAGAAGACTGACTGCTCCCTGCTTTGTTTCTCGAGCCTATGTCCCAAATATAACTCTATTCCCTATATAGCGCACTACTTTTGACCAGAGCCCTATGGAAAAGATCGCCATTTTTGGGGCGGCAGGGTAGCCTTGTGGTTAGAGTTTTGGTCTAGTAACCGGAAGGTTGCAAGTTCAAACCCCCGAGCTGACAAGGTACAAATCTGTCGTTCTGCCCCTGAACAGGCAGTTATTGAAAATAAGAATTTGTTCTTAACTGACTTGCCTGGTTAAATAAAGATAAATAAAAATAAATAAAAAAATTGTGATGCAGGAAGCCTGGTTTCGCCTCATAGCTGCTGTCATGTTAGCCTCTCAATCACTCTCCCAGATTAGAGGTGTCTGTAAATGCTTTCCAAATAGCACCTTCTTCCCTATATAGTGCACTACCGCTGGTCAGAAGGTGTCCAATATATATAGGCAATAGGGTACCATTTGGGACTCATGCCAGTGAACAGCTCTGTGGATAAATGCAGTTAAACTCCAAACAAAGAATGATTAAGATGGTGTTCATGTGTAGAAATCATACAAACTCCTGAATTGCCTGTGTGTTGACTTGACTTTTTCAGATCCATCTGTTGTCACCCTGACTGAGGAGGAAGCCCCGGACAAATTCCCTAAAGGAGAGCCCTATTCCCTATGGGTCCTGGTCTACAGTAGAGCCCTATTCCCTATGGGTCCTGGTTTAAAGTAGAGCCCTATTCCCTATGGGTCCTGGTTTACAGTAGAGCCCTATTCCCTATGGGTCCTGGTCTAAAGTAGTGCCCTATTCCCTATGGGTCCTGGTCTACAGTAGAGCCCTATTCCCTATGGGTCCTGGTCTAAAGTAGTGCCCTATTCCCTATGGGTCCTTGTTTAAAGTAGTGCCCTATTCCCTATGGGTCCTGGTCTAAAGTAGTGCCCTATTCCCTATGGGTCCTTGTTTAAAGTAGTGCCCTATTCCCTATGGGTCCTGGTCTAAAGTAGTGCCCTATTCCCTATGGGTCCTGGTTTAAAGTAGTGCCCTATTCCCTATGGGTCCTGGTTTAAAGTAGTGCCCTATTCCCTATGGGTCCTGGTTTAAAGTAGTGCCCTATTCCCTATGGGTCCTGGTCTAAAGTAGTGCCCTATTCCCTATGGGTCCTGGTCTAAAGTAGTGCCCTATTCCCTATGGGTCCTGGTCTAAAGTAGTGCCCTATTCCCTATGGGTCCTGGTTTAAAGTAGTGCCCTATGCCCTATGGGTCCTGGTCTAAAGTAGTGCCCTATTCCGTATGGGTCCTGGTTTAAAGTAGTGCCCTATTCCCTATGGGTCCTGGTTTAAAGTAGTGCCCTATTCCCTATGGGTCCTGGTTTACAGTAGAGCCCTATTCCCTATGGGTCCTGGTTTAAAGTAGTGCCCTATTCCCTATGGGTCCTGGTTTAAAGTAGTGCCCTATTCCCTATGGGTCCTGGTTTAAAGTAGTGCCCTATTCCCTATGGGTCCTGGTTTAAAGTAGTGCCATATTCCCTATGGGTCCTGGTCTAAAGTAGTGCCCTATTCCCTATGGGTCCTGGTCTAAAGTAGTGCCCTATTCCCTATGGGTCCTGGTTTAAAGTAGTGCCCTATTCCCTATGGGTCCTGGTTTAAAGTAGTGCCCTATTCCCTATGGGTCCTGGTTTAAAGTAGTGCCCTATTCCCTATGGGTCCTGGTCTAAAGTAGTGCCCTATTCCCTATGGGTCCTGGTTTAAAGTAGTGCCCTATTCCCTATGGGTCCTGGTCTAAAGTAGTGCCCTATTCCCTTTGGGTCCTGGTCTAAAGTAGTGCCCTATTCCCTATGGGTCCTGGTTTAAAGTAGTGCCCTATTCCCTATGGGTCCTGGTCTAAAGTAGTGCCCTATTCCCTATGGGTCCTGGTTTAAAGTAGTGCCCTATTCCCTTTGGGTCCTGGTTTAAAGTAGTGCCCTATTCCCTATGGGTCCTGGTCTAAAGTAGTGCCCTATTCCCTATGGGTCCTGGTTTAAAGTAGTGCCCTATTCCCTATGGGTCCTGGTTTAAAGTAGTGCCCTATTCCCTATGGGTCCTGGTCTAAAGTAGTGCCCTATTCCCTATGGGTCCTGGTTTAAAGTAGTGCCCTATTCCCTATGGGTCCTGGTCTAAAGTAGTGCCCTATTCCCTATGGGTCCTGGTCTAAAGTAGTGCCCTATTCCCTATGGGTCCTGGTTTAAAGTAGTGCCCTATTCCCTATGGGTCCTGGTTTAAAGTAGTGCCCTATTCCCTATGGGTCCTGGTCTAAAGTAGTGCCCTATTCCCTATGGGTCCTGGTCTAAAGTAGTGCCCTATTCCCTATGGGTCCTGGTCTAAAGTAGTGCCCTATTCCCTATGGGTCCTGGTTTAAAGTAGTGCCCTATTCCCTATGGGTCCTGGTCTAAAGTAGTGCCCTATTCCCTATGGGTCCTGGTCTAAAGTAGTGCCCTATTCCCTATGGGTCCTGGTTTAAAGTAGTGCCCTATTCCCTATGGGTCCTGGTTTAAAGTAGTGCCCTATTCCCTATGGGTCCTGGTCTAAAGTAGTGCCCTATTCCCTATGGGTCCTGGTCTAAAGTAGTGCCCTATTCCCTATGGGTCCTGGTCTAAAGTAGTGCCCTATTCCCTATGGGTCCTGGTCTAAAGTAGTGCCCTATTCCCTATGGGTCCTGGTCTAAAGTAGTGCCCTATTCCCTATGGGTCCTGGTCTAAAGTAGTGCCCTATTCCCTATGGGTCCTGGTCTAAAGTAGTGCCCTATTCCCTATGGGTCCTGGTCTAAAGTAGTGCCCTATTCCCTATGGGTCCTGGTCTAAAGTAGTGCCCTATTCCCTATGGGTCCTGGTCTAAAGTAGTGCCCTATTCCCTATGGGTCCTGGTCTAAAGTAGTGCCCTATTCCCTATGGGTCCTGGTCTAAAGTAGTGCCCTATTCCCTATGGGTCCTGGTTTAAAGTAGTGCCCTATTCCCTATGGGTCCTGGTCTAAAGTAGTGCCCTATTCCCTATGGGTCCTGGTCTAAAGTAGTGCCCTATTCCCTATGGGTCCTGGTCTACAGTAGAGCCCTATTCCCTATGGGTCCTGGTCTACAGTAGAGCCCTATTCCCTATGGGTCCTGGTTTAAAGTAGAGCCCTATTCCCTATGGGTCCTGGTCTAAAGTAGTGCCCTATTCC
This sequence comes from Oncorhynchus keta, assembly GCF_023373465.1. Lineage (NCBI taxonomy): Eukaryota > Metazoa > Chordata > Actinopteri > Salmoniformes > Salmonidae > Oncorhynchus > Oncorhynchus keta. The sequence goes on from NC_068455.1 coordinate 2,180,195, forward strand.
CTATGGGTCCTGGTCTAAAGTAGTGCCCTATTCCCTATGGGTCCTGGTCTAAAGTAGTGCCCTATTCCCTATGGGTCCTGGTCTAAAGTAGTGCCCTATTCCCTATGGGTCCTGGTCTAAAGTAGTGCCCTATTCCCTATGGGTCCTGGTCTAAAAGTAGTGCCCTATTCCCTATGGGTCCTGGTCTAAAGTAGTGCCCTATTCCCTATGGGTCCTGGTCTAAAGTAGTGCCCTATTCCCTATGGGTCCTGGTCTAAAGTAGTGCCCTATTCCCTATGGGTCCTGGTCTACAGTAGAGCCCTATTCCCTATGGGTCCTGGTCTACAGTAGAGCCCTATTCCCTATGGGTCCTGGTTTAAAGTAGAGCCCTATTCCCTATGGGTCCTGGTCTAAAGTAGTGCCCTATTCCCTATGGGTCCTGGTCTAAAGTAGTGCCCTATTCCCTATGGGTCCTGGTCTAAAGTAGTGCCCTATTCCCTATGGGTCCTGGTCTACAGTAGAGCCCTATTCCCTATGGGTCCTGGTCTAAAGTAGTGCCCTATTCCCTATGGGTCCTGGTTTAAAGTAGTGCCCTATTCCCTATGGGTCCTGGTTTAAAGTAGTGCCCTATTCCCTATGGGTCCTGGTCTAAAGTAGTGCCCTATTCCCTATGGGTCCTGGTCTAAAGTAGTTCCCTATTCCCTATGGGTCCTGGTTTAAAGTAGTGCCCTATTCCCTATGGGTCCTGGTTTAAAGTAGTGCCCTATTCCCTATGGGTCCTGGTTTAAAGTAGTGCCCTATTCCCTATGGGTCCTGTTCTAAAGTAGTGCCCTAGTCCCTATGGGTCCTGGTTTAAAGTAGTGCCCTAGTCCCTATGGGTCCTGGTTTAAAGTAGTGCCCTATTCCCTATGGGTCCTGGTTTAAAGTAGTGCCCTATTCCCTATGGGTCCTGGTTTAAAGTAGTGCCCTATTCCCTATGGGTCCTGGTTTAAAGTAGTGCCCTATTCCCTATGGGTCCTGGTCTACAGTAGAGCCCTATTCCCTATGGGTCCTGGTTTAAAGTAGTGCCCTATTCCCTATTGGTCCTGGTTTAAAGTAGTGCCCTATTCCCTATGGGTCCTGGTCTACAGTAGAGCCCTATTCCCTATGGGTCCTGGTCTACAGTAGAGCCCTATTCCCTATGGGTCCTGGTCTAAAGTAGTGCCCTATTCCCTATGGGTCCTGGTTTAAAGTAGTGCCCTATTCCCTATGGGTCCTGGTTTAAAGTAGTGCCCTATTCCTTATGGGTCCTGGTTTAAAATAGTGCCCTATTCCCTATGGGTCCTGGTTTAAAGTAGTGCCCTATTCCCTATGGGTCCTGGTTTAAAATAGTGCCCTATTCCCTATGGGTCCTGGTTTAAAGTAGTGCCCTATTCCCTATGGGTCCTGGTTTAAAGTAGAGCCCTATTCCCTATGGGTCCTGGTCTAAAGTAGTGCCCTATTCCCTATGGGTCCTGGTTTAAAGTAGTGCCCTATTCCCTATGGGTCCTGGTTTAAAGTAGTGCCCTATTCCTTATGGGTCCTGGTTTAAAATAGTGCCCTATTCCCTATGGGTCCTGGTTTAAAGTAGTGCCCTATTCCCTATGGGTCCTGGTTTAAAATAGTGCCCTATTCCCTATGGGTCCTGGTTTAAAGTAGTGCCCTATTCCCTATGGGTCCTGGTTTAAAGTAGAGCCCTATTCCCTATGGGTCCTGGTCTAAAGTAGTGCCCTATTCCCTATGGGTCCTGGTTTAAAGTAGTGCCCTATTCCCTATGGGTCCTGGTTTAAAGTAGTGCCCTATTCCCTATGGGTCCTGGTTTAAAGTAGTGCCCTATTCCCTATGGGTCCTGGTTTAAAGTAGTGCCCTATTCCCTATGGGTCCTGGTTTAAAGTAGTGCCCTATTCCCTATGGGTCCTGGTTTAAAGTAGTGCCCTATTCCCTATGGGTCCTGGTCTAAAGTAGTGCCCTATTCCCTATGGGTCCTGGTCTAAAGTAGAGCCCTTTTCCCTATGGGTCCTGGTCTAAAGTAGAGCCCTATTCCCTATGGGTCCTGGTCTAAAGAAGTGCACTATATTGGGAGTAGGGAGCCATTGCTAACCTGGGAGAGAAGCTAATATGACAGCAGCTATGGGGACAACACCAGGAAGTAGCATTATATATACCAGGTTGTATCTGTCCCAAACAGCACCCTCCTTCCTTTACACTAACTTCATTGGACCAGGGCTCACAATGCTCTAGTCACCAGTACAGCGATATAAAGGTTGCCATTTGGTACTTTCTAGCAGTCAGTCTGTTCAACAGGGCCAGGTGCTTTAACAGCTAGGGGTTAAAAAAGAGGGTTTATATGACAACAGAACCAGGTGGGTAGAGGGTTAACATGATAACAGAACCAGGTGGGTAGAGGGTTAACATTACATTACATTTAAGTCATTTAGCAGACGCTCTTATCCAGAGCGACTTACAAATTGGTGCATACACCTTATGACAACCAGTGGAACAGCCACTTGCATCTAAATCTTGTTGGGGGAGAGAAGGATTACTTACCCTTACTTACCCTATCCTAGGTATTCCTTGAAGAGGTGGGGTTTCAGGTGTCTCCGGAAGGTGGTGATTGACTCCGCTGTCCTGGCGTCGTGAGGGAGTTTGTTCCACCATTGGGGGCCAGAGCAGCGAACAGTTTTGACTGGGCTGAGCGGGAACTGTACTTCCTCAGTGGTAGGGAGGCGAGCAGGCCAGAGGTGGATGAACGCAGTGCCCTTGTTTGGGTGTAGGGCCTGATCAGAGCCTGGAGGTACTGAGGTGCCGTTCCCCTCACAGCTCCGTAGGCGAGCACCATGGTCTTGTAGCGGATGCGAGCTTCAACTGGAAGCCAGTGGAGAGAGCGGAGGAGCGGGGTGACGTGAGAGAACTTGGGAAGGTTGAACACCAGACGGGCTGCGGCGTTCTGGATGAGTTGTAGGGGTTTAATGGCACAGGCAGGAGCCCAGCCAACAGCGAGTTGCAGTAATCAAGACGGGAGATGACAAGTGCCTGGATTAGGACCTGCGCCGCTTCCTGTGTGAGGCAGGGTCGTACTCTGCGGATGTTGTAGAGCATGAACCTACAGGAACGGGACACCGCCTTGATGTTAGTTGAGAACGTCAGGGTGTTGTCCAGGATCACGCCAAGGTTCTTAGCGCTCTGGGAGGAGGACACAATGGAGTTGTCAACCGTGATGGCGAGATCATGGAACGGGCAGTCCTTCCCCGGGAGGAAGAGCAGCTCCGTCTTGCCGAGGTTCAGCTTGAGGTGGTGATCCGTCATCCACACTGATATGTCTGCCAGACATGCAGAGATGCGATTCGCCACCTGGTCATCAGAAGGGGAAAGGAGAAGATTAATTGTGTGTCGTCTGCATAGCAATGATAGGAGAGACCATGTGAGGTTATGACAGAGCCAAGTGACTTGGTGTATAGCGAGAATAAGAGAGGGCCTAGAACAGAGCCCTGGGGGACACCAGTGGTGAGAGCGCGTGGTGAGGAGACAGATTCTCGCCACGCCACCTGGTAGGAGCGACCTGTCAGGTAGGACGCAATCCAAGCGTGGGCCGCGCCGGAGATGCCCAACTCGGAGAGGGTGGAGAGGAGGATCTGATGGTTCACAGTATCGAAGGCAGCCGATAGGTCTAGAAGGATGAGAGCAGAGGAGAGAGAGTTAGCTTTAGCAGTGCGGAGCGCCTCCGTGATACAGAGAAGAGCAGTCTCAGTTGAATGACTAGTCTTGAAACCTGACTGATTTGGATCAAGAAGGTCATTCTGAGAGAGATAGCGGTAGAGCTGGCCAAGGACGGCACGCTCAAGAGTTTTGGAGAGAAAAGAGAGAAGGGATACTGGTCTGTAGTTGTTGACATCGGAGGGATCGAGTGTAGGTTTTTTCAGAAGGGGTGCAACTCTCGCTCTCTTGAAGACGGGAGGGACGTAGCCAGCGGTCAGGGATGAGTTGATGAGCGAGGTGAGGTAAGGGAGAAGGTCTCCGGAAATGGTCTGGAGAAGAGAGGAGGGGATAGGGTCAAGCGGGCAGGTTGTTGGGCGGCCGGCCGTCACAAGACGCGAGATTTCATCTGGAGAGAGAGGGAGAAAGAGGTCAGAGCATAGGGTAGGGCAGTGTGAGCAGAACCAGCGGTGTCGTTTGACTTAGCAAACGAGGATCGGATGTCATCGACCTTCTTTTCAAAATGGTTGACGAAGTCATCTGCAGAGAGGGAGGAGGGAGGGGGGAGGATTCAGGAGGGAGGAGAAGGTGGCAAAGAGCTTCCTAGGGTTAGAGGCAGATGCTTGGAATTTAGAATGGTAGAAAGTGGCTTTAGCAGCAGAGACAGAGGAGGAAAATGTAGAGAGGAGGGAGTGAAAGGATGCCAGGTCCGCAGGGAGGCGAGTTTTCCTCCATTTCCGCTCGGCTGCCCGGAGCCCTGTTCTGTGAGCTCGCAATGAGTCGTCGAGCCACGGAGCGGGAGGGGAGGACCGAGCCGGCCTGGAGGATAGGGGACATAGGGAGTCAAAGGATGCAGTAAGGGAGGAGAGGAGGGTTGAGGAGGCAGAATCAGGAGATAGGTTGGAGAAAGTTTGAGCAGAGGGAAGAGAAGATAGGATGGAAGAGGAGAGAGTAGCGGGGGAGAGAGAGCGAAGGTTGGGACGGCGCGATACCATCCGAGTAGGGGCAGTGTGGGAAGTGTTGGATGAGAGCGAGAGGGAAAAGGATACAAGGTAGTGGTCGGAGACTTGGAGGGGAGTTGCAATGAGGTTAGTGGAAGAACAGCATCTAGTAAAGATGAGGTCAAGCGTATTGCCTGCCTTGTGAGTAGGGGGGAAGGTGAGAGGGTGAGGTCAAAAGAGGAGAGGAGTGGAAAGAAGGAGGCAGAGAGGAATGAGTCAAAGGTAGACGTGGGGAGGTTAAAGTCGCCCAGAACTGTGAGAGGTGAGCCGTCCTCAGGAAAGGAGCTTATCAAGGCATCAAGCTCATTGATGAACTCTCCGAGGGAACCTGGAGGGCGATAAATGATAAGGATGTTAAGCTTGAAAGGGCTGGTAACTGTGACAGCATGGAATTCAAAGGAGGCAATAGACAGATGGGTAAGGGGAGAAAGAGAGAAAGACCACTTGGGAGAGATGAGGATCCCGGTGCCACCACCCCGCTGACCAGAAGCTCTCGGGGTGTGCGAGAACACGTGGGCGGACGAGGAGAGAGCAGTAGGAGTAGCAGTGTTATCTGTGGTGATCCATGTTTCCGTCAGTGCCAAGAAGTCATGTGACTGGAGGGAGGCATAGGCTGAGATGAACTCTGCCTTGTTGGCCGCAGATTGGCAGTTCCAGAGGCTACCAGAGACCTGGAACTCCACGTGGGTCGTACGCGCTGGGACCACCAGGTTAGGGTGGTCGCGGCCACGCGGTGTGGAGCGTTTGTATGGTCTGTGCAGAGAGGAGAGAACAGGGATAGACAGACACATAGTTGACAGGCTACAGAAAAGGCTACGCTAATGCAAGGAAATTGGAATGACAAGCGGACTACACGTCTCGAATGTTCAGAAAGTTAAGCTTACGTAGCAAGAATCTTATTGACTAAAATGATTAAAATGATACAGTACTGCTAAAGTAGGCTAGCTGGCAGTAGCTGCGTTGTTGACACTACACTAATCAAGTCGTTCCGTTGAGTGTAATAATTCTACAGTGCTGCTATTCGGGGGCTAGCTGGCTAGCTAGCAGTGTTGTTTACGTTACGTTGAGTTAAAAGAACGACAATAGCTGGCTAGCTAACCTAGGAAATCGGTCTAGACTACACAATTATCTTTGAAACAAAGACGGCTATGTAGCTAGCTACGATCAAACAAATCAAACCGTTGTACTGTAATGAAATGAAAATGTGATACTCCCTGACCGGTGATTGAATTCGAAACAAAATGTGATACTACCTGTGAATGCGACCGGGTTGTTGAGTTCTATTCAGTAGACGTTGGCTAGCTGTTAGCTGTTGGCTAGCTAGCAGAGTCTCCTACGTTAAGGACGACAAATAGCTGGCTAGCGAACCTCAGTGAATTAAGATAATCACTCCAAGGCTACACACACTAAACTACACAATTATCTTGGAAACAAAGACAGCTATGTAGCTAGCTAACACTGAACTAATCAAGTCGTACAGTTGAGTGAATAGCACTACAGTGATGCTAATCTGTGTGCGTTAGCTAGCGTTGCTCGCTCCTGGGCGAATAGCAGTGAAGGCTACGTTAGGGCGACGAAATACGAAATACGATAATTATGCAATTATCTCGGTTAACATGATAACAGAACCAGGTGGGTAGAGGGTTTATATGATAACAGAACCAGGTGGGTAGAGGGTTAACACGATAACAGAACCAGGTGGGTAGTGGGTAGAGGGTTAACACGATAACAGAACCAGGTGGGTAGAGGGTTAACATGATAACAGAACCAGGTGGGTAGAGGGTTAACATGATAACAGAACCAGGTGGGTAGAGGGTTAACATGATAACAGAACCAGGTGGGTAGAGGGTTAACATGATAACAGAACCAGGTGGGTAGAGGGTTAACATGATAACAGAACCAGGTGGGTAGAGGGTTAACATGATAACAGAACCAGGTGGGTAGAGGGTTAACATGATAACAGAACCAGGTGGGTAGAGGGTTAACATGATAACAGAACCAGGTGGGTAGAGGGTTAACACGATAACAGAACCAGGTGGGTAGAGGGTTAACATGATAACAGAACCAGGTGGGTAGAGGGTTAACACGATAACAGAACCAGGTGGGTAGAGGGTTAACATGATAACAGAACCAGGTGGGTAGAGGGTTAACACGATAACAGAACCAGGTGGGTAGAGGGTTAACATGATAACAGAACCAGGTGGGTGGAGGGTTAACACGATAACAGAACCAGGTGGGTAGTGGGTAGAGGGTTAACACGATAACAGAACCAGGTGGGTGGAGGGTTAACACGATAACAGAACCAGGTGGGTGGAGGGTTAACACGATAACAGAACCAGGTGGGTGGAGGGTTAACATGATAACAGAACCAGGTGTGTAGAGGGTTAACATGATAACAGAACCAGGTGGGTAGAGGGTTAACATGATAACAGAACCAGGTGGGTAGAGGGTTAACATGATAACAGAACCAGGTGGGTAGAGGGTTAACATGATAACAGAACCAGGTGGGTAGAGGGTTAACATGATAACAGAACCAGGTGGGTAGTGGGTTAACATGATAACAGATCCAAGTGGGTAGAGGGTTAACACGATAACAGAACCAGGTGGGTAGAGGGTTAACATGATAACAGAACCAGGTGGGTAGAGGGTTAACACGATAACAGAACCAGGTGGGTAGTGGGTAGAGGGTTAACATGATAACAGAACCAGGTGGGTAGAGGGTTAACACGATAACAGAACCAGGTGGGTAGAGGGTTAACATGATAACAGAACCAGGTGGGTAGAGGGTTAACATGATAACAGAACCAGGTGGGTAGAGGGTTAACATGATAACAGAACCAGGTGGGTAGAGGGTTAACACGATAACAGAACCAGGTGGGTAGAGGGTTAACATGATAACAGAACCAGGTGGGTAGAGGGTTAACATGATAACAGAACCAGGTGGGTAGAGGGTTAACATGATAACAGAACCAGGTGGGTAGAGGGTTAACATGATAACAGAACCAGATGGGTAGAGGGTTAACATGATAACAGAACCAGGTGGGTAGAGGGTTAACATGATAACAGAACCAGGTGGGTAGAGGGTTAACATGATAACAGAACCAGGTGGGTAGAGGGTTAACACGATAACAGAACCAGGTGGGTGGAGGGTTAACATGATAACAGAACCAGGTGGGTAGAGGGTTAACATGATAACAGAACCAGATGGGTAGAGGGTTAACATGATAACAGAACCAGGTGGGTAGAGGGTTAACATGATAACAGAACCAGGTGGGTGGAGGGTTAACACGATAACAGAACCAGGTGGGTAGAGGGTGGAGGGTTAACACGATAACAGAACCAGGTGGGTGGAGGGTAGAGGGTTAACACGATAACAGAACCAGGTGGGTAGAGGGTTAACATGATAACAGAACCAGGTGGGTAGAGGGTTAACATGATAACAGAACCAGGTAGGTAGAGGGTTAACACGATAACAGAACCAGGTGGGTAGTGGGTAGAGGGTTAACATGATAACAGAACCAGGTGGGTAGAGGGTTAACACGATAACAGAACCAGGTGGGTAGAGGGTTAACATGATAACAGAACCAGGTGGGTAGAGGGTAGAGGGTTAACATGATAACAGAACCAGGTGGGTAGAGGGTTAACATGATAACAGAACCAGGTGGGTAGAGGGTTAACACGATAACAGAACCAGGTGGGTAGTGGGTAGAGGGTTAACACGATAACAGAACCAGGTGGGTAGAGGGTTAACACGATAACAGAACCAGGTGGGTAGTGGGTTAACACGATAACAGAACCAGGTGGGTAGTGGGTGGAGGGTTAACACGATAACAGAACCAGGTGGGTAGAGGGTTAACACGATAACAGAATCAGGTGTGTAGAGGGTTAACATGATAACAGAACCAGGTGGGTGGAGGGTTAACACGATAACAGAACCAGGTGGGTAGTGGGTAGAGGGTTAACACGATAACAGAACCAGGTGGGTGGAGGGTTAACACGATAACAGAACCAGGTGGGTGGAGGGTTAACACGATAACAGAACCAGGTGGGTGGAGGGTTAACATGATAACAGAACCAGGTGTGTAGAGGGTTAACATGATAACAGAACCAGGTGGGTAGAGGGTTAACACGATAACAGAACCAGGTGGGTAGAGGGTTAACACGATAACAGAACCAGGTGGGTAGTGGGTAGAGGGTTAACACGATAACAGAACCAGGTGGGTAGAGGGTTAACATGATAACAGAACCAGGTGGGTAGAGGGTTAACATGATAACAGAACCAGGTGGGTAGAGGGTTAACACGATAACAGAACCAGGTGGGTAGAGGGTTAACATGATAACAGAACCAGGTGGGTAGAGGGTTAACATGATAACAGAACCAGGTGGGTAGAGGGTTAATATGATAACAGAACCAGGTGGGTAGAGGGTTAACACGATAACAGAACCAGGTGGGTGGAGGGTTAACACGATAACAGAACCAGGTGGGTAGAGGGTTAACATGATAACAGAACCAGGTGGGTAGAGGGTTAACACGATAACAGAACCAGGTGGGTAGAAGGTTAACACGATAACAGAACCAGGTGGGTGGAGGGTTAACATGATAACAGAACCAGGTGGGTAGAAGGTTAACACGATAACAGAACCAGGTGGGTAGAGGGTTAACACGATAACAGAACCAGGTGGGTGGAGGGTTAACATGATAACAGAACCAGGTGGGAAGAGAGTTAACATGATAACAGAACCAGGTGGGTAGAGGGTTAACATGATAACAGAACCAGGTGGGTAGAGGGTTAACATGATAACAGAACCAGGTGGGTAGAGGGTTAACATGATAACAGAACCAGGTGGGTAGAGGGTTAACACGATAACAGAACCAGGTGGGTGGAGGGTTAACATGATAACAGAACCAGGTGGGAAGAGAGTTAACATGATAACAGAACCAGGTGGGTGGAGGGTTAACATGATAACAGAACCAGGTGGGTAGAGGGTTAACATGATAACAGAACCAGGTGGGTGGAGGGTTAACATGATAACAGAACCAGGTGGGTGGAGGGTTAACATGATAACAGAACCAGGTGGGTAGAGGGTTAACATGATAACAGAACCAGGTGGGTAGAGGGTTAACATGATAACAGAACCAGGTGGGTAGTGGGTAGAGGGTTAACATGATAACAGAACCAGGTGGGTAGTGGGTAGAGGGTTAACACGATAACAGAACCAGGTGGGTAGAGGGTTAACATGATAACAGAACCAGGTGGGTGGAGGGTTAACACGATAACAGAACCAGGTGGGTAGAGGGTTAACATGATAACAGAACCAGGTGGGTGGAGGGTTAACATGATAACAGAACCAGGTGGGTAGAGGGTTAACATGATAACAGAACCAGGTGGGTAGAGGGTTAACATGATAACAGAACCAGGTGGGTAGAGGGTTAACATGATAACAGAACCAGGTGGGTAGAGGGTTAACACGATAACAGAACCAGGTGGGTAGAGGGTTAACACGATAACAGAACCAGGTGGGTAGAGGGTTAACATGATAACAGAACCAGGTGGGTAGAGGGTTAACATGATAACAGAACCAGGTGGGTGGAGGGTTAACACGATAACAGAACCAGGTGGGTAGAGGGTTAACATGATAACAGAACCAGGTGGGTGGAGGGTTAACACGATAACAGAACCAGGTGGGTAGAGGGTTAACATGATAACAGAACCAGGTGGGTAGAGGGTTAACATGATAACAGAACCAGGTGGGTGGAGGGTTAACACGATAACAGAACCAGGTGGGTAGAGGGTTAACATGATAACAGAACCAGGTGGGTGGAGGGTTAACACGATAACAGAACCAGGTGGGTAGAGGGTTAACATGATAACAGAACCAGGTGGGTGGAGGGTAGAGGGTTAACATGATAACAGAACCAGGTGGGTAGAGGGTTAACACGATAACAGAACCAGGTGGGTAGAGGGTTAACATGATAACAGAACCAGGTGGGTAGTGGGTAGAGGGTTAACATGATAACAGAACCAGGTGGGTAGTGGGTAGAGGGTTAACATGATAACAGAACCAGGTGGGTAGAGGGTTAACACGATAACAGAACCAGGTGGGTAGAGGGTTAACACGATAACAGAACCAGGTGGGTAGTGGGTAGAGGGTTAACATGATAACAGAACCAGGTGGGTAGAGGGTTAACATGATAACAGAACCAGGTGGGTAGAGGGTTAACATGATAACAGAACCAGGTGGGTAGAGGGTTAACATGATAACAGAACCAGGTGGGTAGAGGGTTAACATGATAACAGAACCAGGTGGGTAGAGGGTTAACACGATAACAGAACCAGGTGGGTAGAGGGTAGAGGGTTAACATGATAACAGAACCAGGTGGGTAGTGGGTAGAGGGTTAACATGATAACAGAACCAGGTGGGTAGTGGGTAGAGGGTTAACACGATAACAGAACCAGGTGGGTAGAGGGTTAACATGATAACAGAACCAGGTGGGTAGAGGGTTAACATGATAACAGAACCAGGTGGGTAGAGGGTTAACATGATAACAAGAGAGCGACCCACCCATAACCTACCTGTCTCTCTCTCTCTCTCTTTCTCGCTCTCTCTCTCTCTCTCTGTCTGTCTGTCTGTCTGTCTGTCTCTCTCTCTCTCTCTCTCTCTCTCTCTCTCTCTCTCTCTCTCTCTCTCTCTCTCTCTCTCTCTCTCTCTCTCTCTTTCTCGTTCTCTCTATCGTTCTCTTGTTCTCTCTCTCTCTCTCACTCCTCATCTCGGCAGACCCCAGAGGAAATGTGAGGGTAATTAATACCCTCCAATACTTAGTATGACATCACAATTATTTTACCGCTTCCATCTTCCACACACACTACCACCACACACACTACCACCGCACACTACAACCACACACTACCACCACACACTACCACCACACACACTACCACCACACACTACCACCACACACACTACCACCACACACTACCACCACACACTACCACCGCACACTACAACCACACACTACCACCACACACTACCACCACACACACTACCACCACACACTACCACCACACACACTACCACCACACACTACCACCACACACTACCACCACACACTACCACCACACACACTACCACACTACCACCACACTACCACCACACACTACCACCACACACTACCACCACTACCACTACCACACACTACCACCACACACTACCACACACTACCACCACACACTACCACCACACACTACCACCACACACTACCACCACACACACTACCACACACTACCACCACACCACTACACACTACCACCACACACTACCACACACTACCACACACACTACCACCACACACTACCACCACACACACTACCACCACACTACCACCACACACTACCACCACACACACTACCACCACACACTACCACCACACACTACCACCACACACTACCACCACACACACCACACACTACCACACACACACTACCACCACACTACCACCACACACTACCACCACACACACTACCACCACACACTACCACCACACACCACCACACACTACCACCACACACTACCACCACACACTACCACACACTACCACCACACACTACCACCACACACTACCACCACACACCACCACACACTACCACCACACACTACCACCACACACTACCACCACACACACTACCACACACACTACCACACACTACCACACACTACCACCACACACTACCACCACACACTACCACCACCACACACTACCACCACACACTACCACACACTACCACCACACACTACCACCACACACTACCACCACACACTACCACCACACACTACCACTACCACCACACACTACCACCACACACTACCACCACACACTACCACCACACACACCACCACACACTACCACCACACACTACCACCACACTACCACACACACACACTACCACACACTACCACCACACACTACCACCACACACCACTACCACCACACACTACCACCACCACACACCACCACACACTACCACACACACACTACCACCACACACTACCACCACACACACTACCACCACACACACTACCACCACACATACCACACACACACTACCACACACTACCACCACACACACTACCACCACACACACTACCACCACACACTACCACCACACACACTACCACCACACACACTACCACCACACACTACCACCACACACTACCACCACACACTACCACCACACACTACCACCACACACACTACCACCACACACACTACCACCACACACACCACCACCACACACTACCACCACACACACTACCACCACACACTACCACCACACACACTACCACCACCACACACTACCACCACACACTACCACCACACACACTACCACCACACACTACCACACACACTACCACCACACACTACCACCACACACTACCACCACACACTACCACCACACACTACCACCACACACTACCACCACACACCACCACCACACACTACCACCACACACTACCACCACACACTACCACACACCACCACTACACCACACTACCACCACACACTACCACCACACACTACCACCACACACTACCACCACACACTACCACCACACTACCACCACACACACTACCACCACACACTACCACCACACACTACCACCACACACTACCACCACACACTACCACCACACACTACCACCACACACTACCACCACACACACTACCACCACACACTACCACCACACACCTTACACACACTACCACCACACACACTACCACCACACACTACCACCACACACTACCACCACACACTACCACCACACACTACCACCACACACTACCACCACACACTACCACCACACACACTACCACCACACACTACCACCACACACTACCACCACACTATCTGTAGTATAGAGAACACAGCAGTATGGGGACCATCATGCTGAATCTATCTGTAGTGTAGAGAACACAGCAGTATGGGGACCATCATGCTGAATCTATCTGTAGTGTAGAGAACACAGCAGTATGGAGACCATCATACTGAATCTATCTGTAGTATAGAGAACACAGCAGTATGGGGACCATCATGCTGAATCTATCTGTAGTGTAGAGAACACAGCAGTATGGGGACCATCATGCTGAATCTATCTGTAGTGTAGAGAACACAGCAGTATGGAGACCATCATACTGAATCTATCTGTAGTATAGAGAACACAGCAGTATGGGGACCATCATGTTGAATCTATCTGTAGTATAGAGAACACAGCAGTATGGGGACCATCATGTTGAATCTATCTGTAGTATAGAGAACACAGCAGTATGGGGACCATCATGTTGAATCTATCTGTAGTATAGAGAACACAGCAGTATGGGGACCATCATACTGAATCTATCTGTAGTATAGAGAACACAGCAGTATGGGGACCATCATGCTGAATCTATCTGTAGTATAGAGAACACAGCAGTATGGGGACCATCATGTTGAATCTATCTGTAGTATAGAGAACACAGCAGTATGAGGACCATCATACTGAATCTATCTGTAGTATAGAGAACACAGCAGTATGGGGACCATCATGTTGAATCTATCTGTAGTATAGAGAACACAGCAGTATGGGGACCATCATGTTGAATCTATCTGTAGTATAGAGAACACAGCAGTATGGGGACCATCATGTTGAATCTATCTGTAGTATAGAGAACACAGCAGTATGGGGACCATCATACTGAATCTATCTGTAGTATAGAGAACACAGCAGTATGGGGACCATCATGCTGAATCTATCTGTAGTATAGATAATATATATATGATATATTATTAGTAACATGTATGATGTTTCTAATCACTGTAATAGCTGTTGTTTGCATGCTTAGCGTTCCTGTGTGTTCTGTGTACAGCTATTCAGCTAATTACAGTGTGATATTCACTGTGAGGTTATGTTGTTAGTCATGCATTTAAAAAGCATGGTGTGGGCATGTGTGTGTGTGTGTGTGTGTGTGTGCGCGTGCGTGTGTGCGTGTGTATGTGTGTGTTGTTGGAAGGTGTCACAGACTAAACCCTGAGGCGAGGCCTCATTATGAGTTGCAAATCAAATGAAATCGACGTTTATTGGTCACGTAGTTTAGCAGATGTTATCGCAGGTGCATGGAGATGTTCCAACAATACAATACAATACAATACAATACAATACAATACAATACAATACAATACAATACAATACAATACAATGCAATGCAATGCAATGCAATACAATACAATACAATACAATGCAATGCAATGCAATACAATTTGTATTTTATTTATTTTTTTACCTTTATTTAACCAGGCAAGTCAGTTAAGAACATATTCTTATTTTCAATGACGGCCTGGGAACAGTGGGTTAACTGCCTGTTCAGGGGCAGAACGACAGATTTGTACCTTGTCAGCTCGACAATACAATACAATACAATACAATACAATACAATACAATACAATACAATAGCAATACAATAGCAATAATAACAAACAGATAATGAAATTAAGACCGAACAGAACGAGCTGTCAGGAATATAACTATATTTATATATATATATACAGTGCATTCAGAAATAATTCAAACCCCTTGACGTTTTGGTCACGTGGTCTGGTTGTTGAGGAATTCATCTAGGACGTCGTCCTAGTCTGTCACATTATCTTTCTGAAATGCCTCTGGCCTTAATGCTCTGTGGAGCCCCTCTTCCTGTTCTCTCCTCCTCTCCTCTTTTGCACCTCTCTCTTCCTCTCCTCTATCTTCCTCTTCTCTCTACCCCTCCTTTCTCTTCCTCTCCTCTCTCTACCTCTCCTCTCTCTTCCTCTCCTCTCTCGACCCCTCCTCTCTCTTCCTCTCCTCTCTCTTCCTCTCCTCTCTCTTCCTCTCCTCTCTCTACCCCTCATCTCTCCTCTCTCTACCCTTCCTCTCTCTTCCTATCCTCCTCTCTCTTCCTCTCCTCTCTCTTCCCCTCCTCTCTCTTCCCCTCCTCTCTCTTCCTCTCCACTCTCTTCCTCTCCACCTCCTACCCCTCCTCTCTCTTCTTCTCCTGTCCAACTACTCCTCTCCTTTCCTCTCTCTTCCTCTCATACTTTTCTCTTCTCTTCTCTTCTCTTCTCTTCTCTTCTCTTCTCTTCTCTTCTCTTCTCTTCTCTTCTCTTCTCTTCTCTCTCTCTCTCTCTCTCTCTCTCCTCTCTCAACCTCTTTTGTCTCTCCTCCACCTGTCTCTTCATCCCCTCTCTTTACACCCATCTCTCCTCCTCTCCTCTTCACCTCTCTCCCCTCTTTTCTCTTCCTCTCCACCTATCCTCCTCTCCTTTCATCTCTCTTCCTCTCCTCTCTCTACCTCTCCTCTCTCTACCTCTTCTCTCTCTTCCTCTCCACCTCTCTACCCTTCCTCTCTCTTCCTCTCCTCCTCTCTCCTCTTCACCTCTCTACCCCCCCCTCTCTCTTCCTCTCCAGTCTCTACTCCTCCTCTCTTCCTCTCCTCTCTCTACTCTTCCTCTCTCTTTCTCTCCTCCTCTCTCTTCCTCTCCTCTCTCTACCCCTCCTCTCTCCTCTTCACCTCTCTCCCCCTCCTCTCTCTTCCTCTCCACATCCTACTCCTCCTCTCTCTCCCCCTCCTCTCTCTTCCTCTCCTACTTTTCTCCTCTCCTCTCTATCTCTCCTCTCTGCACCCCCCTCTCCTCTCTCCTCCTACCCCTCCTCTCTCCACCTCTCCTCTCTCCTCCTACCCTACTATCAGATACTGACATTAAACTCTCCCCTCTAAACTCGCTAATGAGTCTGAGACAGGAGAGTTAAACTCTCCCTTCTAAACTCACTAATGAGGCTGAGCCAGAAGGACAATTAAACTCTCCCCTCTAAACTCACAAATGAGGCTGAGCCAGACTCAGCTAAATGTGCTTCTGAGGAGCATAGCGACAGACCGGTCATCATTCTAACGTAGGATTGGATATATATGGCAGGCATAGAGTTTGACAGTAGCACAGTTGCAGGCTGGTCTGCCAGTACCCTGTATTCAAATCAAATCAAATCAAATGTCATTGGTCACATACACATGGTTAGCAGATGTTAATGGTCACATGGTTAGCAGATGTTAATGGTCACATGGTTAGCAGATGTTAATGGTCACATGGTTAGCAGATGTTAATGGTCACATGGTTAGCAGATGTTAATGGTCACATGGTTAGCAGATGTTAATGGTCACATGGTTAGCAGATGTTAATGGTCACATGGTTAGCAGATGTTAATGGTCACATGGTTAGCAGATGTTAATGGTCACATGGTTAGCAGATGTTAATGGTCACATGGTTAGCAGATGTTAATGGTCACATGGTTAGCAGATGTTAATGGTCACATGGTTAGCAGATGTTATTGGTCACATGGTTAGCAGATGTTAATGGTCACATGGTTAGCAGATGTTAATGGTCACATGGTTAGCAGATGTTAATGGTCACATGGTTAGCAGATGTTAATGGTCACATGGTTAGCAGATGTTAATGGTCACATGGTTAGCAGATGTTAATGGTCACATGGTTAGCAGATGTTAATGGTCACATACACATGGTTAGCAGATGTTAATGGTCACATACACATGGTTAGCAGATGTTAATGGTCACATACACATGGTTAGCAGATGTTAATGGTCACATACACATGGTTAACAGATGTTAATGGTCACATACACATGGTTAGCAGATGTTAATGGTCACATACACATGGTTAGCAGATGTTAATGGTCCTCATACACATGGTTAGCAGATGTTAATGGTCACATACACATGGTTAGCAGATGTTAATGGTCACATACACATGGTTAGCAGATGTTATTGGTCACATACACATGGTTAGCAGATGTTAATGGTCACATACACATGGTTAGCAGATGTTAATGGTCACATACACATGGTTAGCAGATGTTAATGGTCACATACACATGGTTAGCAGATGTTAATGGTCACATACACATGGTTAGCAGATGTTAATGGTCACATACACATGGTTAGCAGATGTTAATGGTCACATACACATGGTTAGCAGATGTTAATGGTCACATACACATGGTTAGCAGATGTTAATGGTCACATACACATGGTTAGCAGATGTTAATGCGAGTGTAGCGAAATCCAACCGTGCAGTAATATCTAACAAGTAATCTAACAATTTCACAAGTACCTTATACACACAAGTGCAAAGGAATGAATAAGAATATGTACATATAAATACATGGCTGAGCGATGGCCTTGCGGCATAGGCAAGATGCAGTAGATGGTATAGAGTACAGTATATACATATGAGATGAGTAATGTAGGGTATGTAAACAAGATGCAGTAGATGGTATAGAGTACAGTATATACATATGAGATGAGTAATGTAGGGTATGTAAACAAGATGCAGTAGATGATATAGAGTACAGTATATACATATGAGATGAGTAATGTAGGGTATGTAAACAAGATGCAGTAGATGGTATTGAGTACAGTATATACATATGAGATGAGTAATGTAGGGTATGTAAACAAGATGCAGTACATGGTATAGAGTACAGTATATACATATGAGATGAGTAATGTAGGGTGTGTAAACAAGATGCAGTAGATGGTATTGAGTACAGTATATACATATGAGATGAGTAATGTAGGGTATGTAAACAAGATGCAGTAGATGGTATAGAGTGCAGTATATACATATGAGATGAGTAATGTAGGGTATGTAAACATTATATTAAGAGCCATTGTTTAATGTGACTACTGATACATTTATTACATCCAATTATTACTTTATTAAAGTGGCTGGAGTTGAGTCAGTATGTTGGCAGCAGACACTCAATGTTAGTGGCCAGTGATTGGGTCTCAATGTAGGCAGCAGCCTCTCTGAGTTAGTGATGGCTGTTTAACAGTCTGATGACCTTGAGATAGAAGCTGTTTTTCAGTCTCTCGGTCCTGTCAATGTGGATAGGGGGGTGCTCCCTCTGCTGTTTCCTGAAGTCCACAATCATCTCCTTTGTTTTGGTGATGTTGAGTGTGAGGTTATTGTCCTGAAACTACACTCCGAGGGCCCTCACCTCCTCCCTGTAGGCCGTCTCGTCGTTGTTGGTAATCAAGCCTACCACAGTAGTGTCGTCCGCAAACTTGATGATTGAGTTGATTGAGGCGTTAATGGTCACGCAGTCGTGGGTGAACAGGGAGTACAGGAGAGGGCTGAGAACGCACCCTTGTGGGGCTCCAGTGTTGAGGATCAGCGGGGTGGAGATGTTGTTTCCTGCCCTCACCACCTGGGGGCGGCCCGTCAGGAAGTCCAGTACCCAGTTGCACAGGGCGGGGTCGAGACCCAGTGTCTCGAGCTTGATGACGAGTTTGGAGGGTACTATGGTGTTAAATGCTGAGCTGTAGTCGATGAACAGCATTCTCACATAGGTATTCCTCTTGTCCAGATGGGTTAGGGCAGTGTGCAGTGTGATTGCGTTTGCATCGTCTGTGGACCTATTGGGGCGGTAAGCAAATTGGAGTGGGTCTAGGGTGTCAGGTAGGGTGGAGGTGATATGGTCCTTGATTAGTCTCGCAAAGCACTTCATGATGACGGAAGTGAGTGCTACGGGGCGGTAGTCGTTTAGCTCAGTTACCTTAACTTTCTTCACAAGGCAGCCTTGCGAGCGAAGACTTACAGAAAACGTTTGACCATTTGTCATTGCCAACAAAGGGTATTAAAAGGGTAGTAAAGTATTGAGATAAACTTTTGTTATTGACCAAATACTTATTTTCCACCATAATTTGCAAATAAATTCATTAAAAATCCTACAATGTGATTTTCTGGATTTTGTCTGTCATAGTTGAAGTGTACCTATGATGAAAATTACAGGCCTCTCTCATCTTTTTAAGTGGGAGAACTTGCACAATTGGTGGCTGACTAAATCCTTTTTTGCCCCACTGTATGATAAACAGAGAGTAGCAGCAGTGTAAAAGAGGGTTTGGGGTTAGGGGGGGGCTCACAATGCAAATAGTCCGGGTAGCCATTTGATTACCTGTTCAGGAGTCTTATGGCTTGGGGGTAAACACTGTTGAGAAGCCTTTTGGTCATAGACTTGGCGCTCCGGTACCGCTTGCCATGGGGTAGTAGAGAGAACAGTCTATGACTGGGGTGGCTGGGGTTTTTGACCATTTTTAGGGCCTTACTCTGACCCCGCCTGCTGTAGAGGTCCTGGATGGCAGGCAGCTTAGCCCCAGTGATGTACTGGGCCGTACGCACTACCCTCTGTAGTGCCTTGCGGTTGGAGGCCGAGCAATTGCCGTACCAGGCAGTGATGCAACCTCGATGTTGCAGCTGTAGAACCTTTTGAGGATCTCAGGACCCATGCCAAATCTTTTTAGTTTCTTGATGGGGAATAGGCTTTGTCGTGCCCTCTTCACGACTGTCTTGGTGTGTTTGGACCATTCTAGTTTGTTGGTGATGTGGACACCAAGGAACTTGAAGCTCTCAACCTGCTCCAGTACAGCCCTGTCGAGAATGACGTGCTCGGTCCTCTTTTTCCTGTAGTCCACAATCATCTCCTTAGTCTTGGTTACGTTGAGGGAGAGGTTGTTATTCTGACACCACCCAGGTCTCTGACCTCCTCCCTATAGGCTGTCTCGTCGTCGTCGGTGATCAGGCCTACCACTGTTGTGTCGTCTGCAAACTTAATGATGGTGTTGGAGTCGTGCCTGACCGTGCAGTCGTGGATGAACAGGGAGTAGAGGAGTGGACTGAGCACGCACCTCTGGGGAGCTCCAGTGTTGAGGATCAGCATGGCAGATGTGTTGCTACCTACCCTCACCACCTGGGGGCGGCCCGTCAGGAAGTCCAGGATCCAGTTGCAGAGGGAGGTGTTTAGACCCAGAGTCCTTAGCTTAGTGATGAGCTTTGAG